>NC_067461.1:10516425-10821425 GCF_025434085.1 Hippocampus zosterae | reverse complement strand
TGCGTGGATGCAATGGTGATGGCCTTGTGTACTTGTTTTTAATGTATTTAATTTTTTTGTGAGATTGTCAAATGCTTTTTTGTTTGTTTTTTCTACTGTATCTTATTTGATGGAGCCTGTCATAGTCTGATGGTCTCTTGGAAATAGCGCTCGGGAGAAGTTACTGTCCTTTGGTCACGTATGTGTTCTGGACTCTGGAGTAGCTTCCCGCTACTGTGTGTGTGCGCGCGTGTGCGTGTGTGTGTGTGTGTGTGGCATTGCAAATATGTATTTATTAAAGTGCTAACAATGTACTTTCAAGGGCAATGCAATATAACTATATGGTAAGCACTGCGGAAACCTTTAACAACACTACAAGTAGCAGACACCTTGCAGTCACAAAGTCCTCTGTTTGCAGATGACTTTGCAGCAACATGTGAGCCCCACCGCGTTGACGTTCTATGTAGGCACGTCGCTTCATTTCAGTTGTTACGATAACATTATTACTTTGTAATAAACCTTGCTTGCACAAAGCTAACAGAAACTGACTTAGACCTCCTGAGCATTGTGAGTCGTCCTTCGTGTTCCTTAAGAGTCTTTTATTTATTTATTTTTAATCTTATGTGCAAGAGTGAGGTTTAGGGTGCTTTTGAGCTCAAGTGTTTGAAAGATTGATGCATGTTGCAAATATTTTACAAAGATTCTTACGTGATCTAAGAATGCTTTAAACATCTCCATGTTTTTGTGTCTGAATTGGTTAACACTCATTCACTGCCACGCACGGCTGAAGATGTCAAATTTGAATTGAACCGGGAAGGTTGGCAATGACTGAGTGAAAAAATCCAAAGCAGAATGGAACGATTGGCCTCAATCTAACCACGAGAAGGCCAAAAGTGTATTTTTTCCAAACAAACCAAAGGGGCCTAAATATTTGCATTTTCTTTTCATAATTTTTGGGTTCATATTGCGCAGTGTGTGACCGACTGAGTGGCTTGAAGGCTGAAGTTGTGGTCTCCTCCAGGTGGAATGTTTGCAGAGCATCTTGTGTTTAGCTGTGACATACTACATCTTTTTCCCAGCAAGCCTGTGCGGATGCTGACAAATTGGACCCAGTGAACTCGCAACTAAGTTTGTATCTATGGCGGCAAAGGATTAAATAAAACCAAACGACCGTGTGAGTTTTGAAAAGAAGACAAGACGACATCTTAAAATCATCTATAGGAGTTGCGCTGATCTTTTCTATCGGATCAATTGTATAGATTCCAGATTGGTATCGAGCTGCGCGAGAGTGCATGCGCTTGTTTGCTTCTAGCGACTGGATGTCTGGCCTATGAGAGACGAAGGATCCCGTCGGTACCAAAGGTGGAGCGGAGCGCAGGGGTCACGCTGGTCTGAGCCCCACAGCTTCCACTTTGAATGGTCCTCCTGTTGAGCTCAAAGTGTGGCCCACGATGGCACTTTAGAGCGGGACATCAGTACACAGCCTGACCTAGAATAGATCCATCCGCACAAGTCCCAGACATCTTCACTTGGAGGAATATGTAAGTGATTATCTGAATTGATCTTTGAATTGCTTTTACAGGTACATGCAAGTACACCTACGCAGATGAATGAAATCCAACGCAAGAGCTGTATTTTAGTCAACCCTTACAAAGATGAGAAAAATCATTTTAATTGATACTGTCAAATTGGTACGTAACAATGTGTTTCTTATTGTGTTGGGCGTTTGCAGTCGTGAGGAGCCGCAGTTTACCATACTGGGAGCTGAAGTAATATTTTATCTCTCTTTCGGATTGCTAATAAAGGTCACCAAAATCTGAGGCATATTTCAGTATGATGCAGAGTAGTTTTAGAACCGCCATGATAAACATTCTCTGGCACCGCCAATCAAAGCTCACCTGATTATGATGATGATGATGTTTATTATTATTATGGCATTATTTTGGGGGGTCTGACTAAATTGTGGGCTGGTGAATGTGTATCAATCTGTGTATATCATTCTTTGGCTGATTCTTTGTGTGAAAAAACTGAATTTTCTGTCTGATCTATTCATTTATAACATTTCTTCCATGATTGCTCCTTAGGCACTTATAGCCGTTTGACTTTTCCAAATCTGAAAATGGCAGCCTACGAAGCCATGCTGGTATTTGCGTCACTAGTTATCATCTTAGGATGCACACAAGGCCAGACGTTACCAAGTAAGTTTTTATTTTGTTTTCTTTGACTAGTAAATGTTTACAACTGCATACATAAAAACAAGCATTCTGGAATTTACCCTTCAAGCCTATAACGCTGCCCTACCAAATAATGCCCACAAGATGACAGCATCTGTCTTTTTATTATCCATTTTGTTGCCGAGCGATTGTAACTTAATTGTCATGCTTTTGCTCACAAGTCAGAAGATCAAATAGCAGACTACCCCAAAAGAAAACAAAATATAATTTCTCACACAACTTAACCACCTTTCACAAAGACTTAATTAGAAGTGTGCTGACAAAAGAGGAGATGTATGAATGTGACACAGAGCAAATGTGTTCTTATCTGATAACTAGTTGGCATCGCCTACTACGTGACCTCCTTTCTTGATGCAAATCTTCACTTGGGGCTCATCTGATGAAGTGTGTCTGTGTGTGTGTTGTGAGGTTTCGATCTCCTGGAAGAGTTCCGTGTGTCCGAGTTGAGAGGAGTGAAGAGAGTAGAAGGCTCGGAACCAGAGGTGGTGGCTTACCGCGTGAACCCCACCATCCATCTGCAGAAGACCATGAGGTACGCTTGATTATGCAGGTAGAATCATGCAACATGTACTACACCATAGGTGTCAAACTCAGGTCCTGGAGGGCCGCCATCTGCATGTTTTCCAAGTCTCCCAGTTGCAACACACCTGATTCAAATGAACAGGTTTCAATGTCAGGCTTAGGCAGAGTTTGCTGATGATCTGATCATTTGAATCAGGTGTGTTGCAACAGGGAGACTTGGAAAACATGCAGGACAGCGGCCCCACAGTACCTGAGTTTGACACCTATGTACTACGCTATGTGGCTTGGGTACATTATCATTAGTTGTAAAATGGCTTCTCAGTGGAACCTTTAACCTTCAAAGGTACTCCTTTTGTATCATCGACACATGACTTTGACAGCTTGAGAACGTACTTGCGTACTGTCTTGGGACAGATGAAAACTGTTATCTTTATGTCCAATGATTAGCTCCACGGGGATGGCTGACGGATTAGAGTCTGTTGTTCGAAATGATTTGGACATCTACACAGGAGACCGATTGGAGAGCTTCCTTGTTAGATGGTCCAGGGATGTCTGGAGTTTGTCGAATTTACTCAGTTTCATTTCATCAAGTGGGGTGTACTACAGTGGGCGGCTTATGATGTTATCCGGTTAAAGGGTGCATGAAAGAGTTCATAAAATCATCTGGATCCCGATAATTTTTTTTGTGTGTACAAAAAACATCTACGAAAGTACATCCACTTAAATAATGTATCTGGATCCAAATGATGACATTTTTTATGCACCCAATCAAATCAAATTGAGTAAATTCAACTAAAACTTTATTTTGGGAAGGATGTTTACTATGGGGCGGCCCGGTAGTCCAGTGGTTAGCACGTCGGCTTCACAGTGCAGAGGTACCGGGTTCGATTCCAGCTCCGGCCTCCCTGTGTGGAGTTTGCATGTTCTCCCCGGGCCTGCGTGGGTTTTCTCCGGGTGCTCCGGTTTCCTCTCACGTTCCAAAAATATGCGTGGCAGGCTGATTGAAACACTCTAAATTGTCCCAAGGTGTGAGTGTGAGCGTGGATGGTTGTTCGTCTCTGTGTGCCCTGTGATTGGCTGGCAACCGATTCAGAGTGTCCCCCGCTTACTGCCCGAAGACAGCTGGGATAGGCTCCAGCACCCCCGCGACCCTAGTGAGGATCAAGCGGTTCGGAAGATGAATGAATGAATGTTTACTATGAAGGCTTTCCAAGAGATGACTATAAACAAGGTTTTAACCTCAAGGGGTTAACCCAGTGTGCCTTCAGAAGCTTTGCTTTCATGCCACATGATGCCACATGCCACAAGCCACATGAGAGGACGAAAAAGTGATAAAGGCTTGCACAAGACACAATTTAACAACGTTGAATATCATCAATTCTCAAGGTCGAGAAGGAGGCACTATTCAATTATACGATGCCGGCTCTCCCTCCACAGAGACGTGTATCCAGATGGTCTTCCTTCTGACTACTCCGTCATTGCAACCTTTAAGTTGACAAAGGGCATGGTTAAGAAATCGTGGAACCTGTGGCAGGTTAGCGCACCGGACGGTCAAGAGCAAGTGGGCCTGCGTTTCCAGGGCGATGCCCTCTCGCTGGATTTCTTCTACATTAGCCCAAGTGGTAACCAGATGCTGAGAACATTCCACGGTGTGGGGAAACTGTTTGATGGCGAGTGGCACAAGTTGGCGCTGAGTGTGAAGGGCAGCAATGTGAAGCTGCTGATAGATTGCGAGGAGGTCAGCGTGGAGTCCATTGACGAGCCAATGCCGGTCATCCGGCAGGGGTACACCTCCATTGTCAAGCGGGCTGCGAGGGACCGCTCTTTCTCAGTATGTCTGCAGCACGACTGTCCTTTTTAAAAAAAATACTTTCACGGGATCTCTGGCTTTACAATGAAAGTCTCCATATCCTAACTCACGCCAGGTGGACCTCCAGCAGATGGACGTGTCCTGCGACCCAGAGAAGGCCTATTCCGAAGGCTGCTGCGAGCTTTCCGAGGTAGTGAGTCCACAACCATTTTGCAGCTCATACTCTACTGGACCGTTTAACAACAGCGTTCTCTCACTGCCGCAGTGTGGCGGCTATGCAGAGATCGGACTGACAGCCGGAAGAGCATCTTGCAAATGCATGCATGGACAGCCAGGGATTCAGGGACGTCCAGGCCCACAGGTGATTTAACATATGAAACGTGTGAGCCCGAGTGAGCTGAAGCAAGTTGACCTTTTATTCATTCTTATGCAGGGCCACAGAGGTCTTCCCGGGAAAGACGGCGATCGAGGAAGACAAGGAAACTGGGTAAATGACTGCAGATCTGCTGCATACTAAAGAATTAAACTCGTGGCTGTACGATACGATAAAAATCAGCCGGGAGATGAGATATACAGTAAAACTGGGGAAAATAACACGGTTGGATAGAAACAGACCTAGAACCAGAAGCACTATGGGATAATAAATGCTGGGGCTCCTCTCATGGGTAAAACACTTGCCTGCCCTGTAATAGATTTTGGCGGAAGTCAAGATAAAATCGGACATGATCAGATGTGGTGATGAATTTCTTCTCTCTGAGGTGTACAGAAACCAACTGGCAGGTGATCACGGGATTTCTGAGGTTTTTACCATTGGAGGTTCTAAATGGAGTAAACTCAAGTGTGTCGGAGGAAATTGCATGAAAAGTTCAGAATTTAATTGTCATGAAAATATCACGCCGCTTGATTGTCGTGATTTGATTGGACGGTATTTCCTCAAAGCCACCTATAGTCTATGGAACACTTCATCAGGGAGGCGTCAGGAATGCATCCGTTGGCTCCTCTTGTATCTGTCGTCTTGTCTGTTCATTCAATTATGACCCACGCTTAGTCACCGAAGGTGTGGTTGGGAAAACGGAGAGCTTGGCCTATTAGCTCCAATCTCTTTTCATCACTACAGTCCAATACCGTTGATCCGAGTGCTATCCTGCTGTGTTTTAAAAGGTTCTGGGTGGATGTGGATAAGTTGACTCCGTGATGAAATATAACGCGGCATACTGTTCTCACAGTATGTTGACCGTGTTTGTGGAGTAGACGCTTGTTCTTAAGTATGTCATCAGAGTAGTTTATTCATGGCAAAGCTGACAAATGGGACACTCAATGGTTCTTAGTCTGACTCAATTTCCTGTTAAATTCTCATGAGAACACACCAAGCCCAGACATGGAAGGCAGTTGGCCAAGCCCCCCTAGAGTTAGCGACTCTAGGGGGGCATGACACCATGTCTGCGTTATTGGAGTGTGAAGTTTGGCACATTGCGCTTACTTTTGCTCAAGGGGAACTGCGCATATTTAAATTCCTGACTCGTTGATGTTGAACATCCTCTGTAAAATTGGAGCAGACCTCCGAAAATGTCTTTTTAAAAAAAATTTATTAGAAGGGTTACATTTGGATCCGCGCTTCAGCTAAAATCGAAGAGTATCTTTGAATAGAATGGAAAAGAACAAACAAGTCCAGTTGTATTTGAGTCAACTTGTATGACGATAAATAAGATAAGATAAGATAAGATAAGATATCCTTTATTTGTCCCACACTGGGGAAATTTACAGCCTCCAGCAGCAAGAATGTATGTAGAAAGAAGAAAGGACATTAGGAAGGAACTTGCCACTTGAATACATTTTTAAGGAAATCCCCGACCCCGCCTGGGCAAATTTACAGTACGCAGGCCTACAGTAGAAGATTCCAGAGCCATTCGTGCCACATTCTCTCATCAGTCTTCAGCTGGACGTCGTTTGAGAGTAAACATCTGTCTTTTGTAACGCCTTGAATCACAGAGGCCCAGCGTGTTTATCTCTTTCCCTTCTTGCATCTTGAGGAGGCGCTTTCCTGGCACATATTTACGAACTATTATGGGTGGTCTTTTTTTTAATTTTTTATTTAAGCTAGCTTGAGCTTGCCAGCGTAGACATGCCGTGAAGTTCACGGTCTTGCCTTTTGCCATACCGTCGGCCATCTTTGAGGTTATCCGATTATAAAATAATGAGATGTTTAAATAAACAGATAACATGGCGAAGTTCTGCTTTTGTTTGTTGATCCAGGGCAACACTTTTCCTTCTGCTTTTGAGGTGGTTAGCATCTGTCTAAACAAGAGCGCTCCATTTAGTTGCATTTATGATTGGTGTGTGTATATACAGAGTGCAGTGGAATATTCTGGTGTACATTTTCCACTAATGGAACTAACATGACAGTGACCGAAATGTAGCTTTCGACAAAGGTTTACTCCTCACTCTCTTGCCCAAAGGAGCTGGATAACATCATCATACAAAGTCTATTTACATTAGCATTGACAAAACTTGATCAACAATGACTCAAAAGTAAGGCGAATGTACATATTTACCAAAATATTTACCATATTCAACTACTTAAACAATATCATGTTGCGTCTTGTGTGAGCAACACACGGCTGAGCTAATGTACTGTACAGATATACATAAGCGGTTGTTGCGGCGACCATTAAAAGGATGCATGTTTTTTCAGCAGTGCTATAATGATCAGCTTTGTAGTTTTTTTATTATACTATAAACAAAACAAAAAAACATGAAGGCACCGAAAGGCCCAAGATCTTTCATTATGCTCAGCATTGTTTTATTTCTCCTATTATGTACTGTATTTTTGCATTCCAAAATGTGAAAAGTCAATTCAACAAAAAAGCTTGTGATGGATTAATACATAGCACTGAATGCAAATGATTCTTTTTACCTTTCGCAAATCTTGATTTGGGTACAGATAGATCTTCTACATAACAATCAGAAAGAATATCACGTATCTCATGCCATTAATAATGTTATTAGATGCACTTTTGAAATTAATTTAATTTTGGGAACAAAATGTCATGCTGTGTTGTATTTATTTATTTTTTTAATTTTGATGAGAAGAATAAATTGCTTGAGCTTCACGGGTCCTTTTCCCATCTCCAGGAATAGTTAAAGTTGAAATTGGGTTCCCGTCCGTGTGTTAAAATGTAAGAAATGTTATCATGTGAATATATAAAATACACAAACAAGCAAAAAGAAAAACAAAGGCTTATTGAGACTTTATTCAGTCTGTCATTTAACTGCATCAAGCAAAAGTTGCGCAATCTGAATCTTTCATCTTTGTACAACTCATTACCTTTAATGGCTATAATTATTATTCACTGCCACCTTGTTTTGCAGGGCATCAGGGGAAACACAGGAGACTATGGCAATGTGGGTGAGCCAGGCCCTAAGGTAAGTTCTGTCTTCACACTCTTATCAAGTTACGCTTCCGTTTGACTCTTCAGGCTGGTTAATGATAGTTCACATGCATGTTTTCAGGGCGAGATGGGAAGCAAAGGCGAGAAAGGAATGAGAGGACTCTGGGGCCCTGCGGTAAAGCAGTTGTATTTCAAACCATCTATTCCACTAACACAATACTTATACTTATAAAATGTCACAATTAACATATAATATGTTGTTTTTGTAGGGAGAGCGAGGTGTGAAAGGGCTGAAGGGTTTAAAGGGGGCAACGGGTTTCAAGGTGAATTTAAGCAGTCGAAGAATGACTGTCATTGCAGATTTTTCATTGACTTTTAATTCATTTGATGACACTTGGACTGTCATTAAAGGGTGTCCGCGGACCCTCTGGAGACATTGGAGATACTGGCAGGCATGGAAATGATGTAAGTTAACCCTCGCCTAATTTGCAAGTTACGTGATTCCTCCTTGGACACTTACATGCTCCTGTACTGATCATAAAATAATCAGAAAGATCACATTGTTACCCCAAATATGAATCCAAAATAGCCAAGCAAATAACAGTTCCGACCCTCCCCCAGAATTCGCCATTCCAGGTCCCAACCCTAATTTTGGCGACCCCTACTATAGTGTTTTTTTTTTTGTCCCTGAAGGGTGCGAAAGGTGAAAGAGGATATGAAGGGATTGCTGGGTTTGAAGGAGTAAAGGTATGAATCTGTTCTATTTATTTATTTATTGCATTTAAAAAAAAAGATATATTGATAATTTGTGATCCTTTTTTTTAAAAATGTATATTTGTAGGGCAATAAAGGACGCACCGGCTCAGATGGGAACTCCGGGCCGCGAGGAGCGCAGGTGGGTTCCTCATCCATAAGTGGTTTAGCGTAGTGTTAAGATGTGGCTCAAATACTACAAACAAAAAAGGTCCCTTCAAAATGTTACTTGTTTTTGTTTTCATCTACCTGAATATATTTAACAAATTGCTAGACTTATTCAAATGAAATAAAGTTGGGTTTTACTTTAACAAGCGAAGGGATACGTTGCTGACATGTGCACAAATCATAGCAATAACCAGTTGGCCAACACTGTAGTTTTTCTTATCATGTTATAATATCGATATAAAAGTATTTCTTAGTCTCGTTTTTATTGAAAAATGCTACACACGTGCAGAATGTCTGATACATTGCCTCATTTCTTTGGAATCGTATGTCTAAATTAAGTGTGAACAAGAATATAAAAAGAAAAGTATTCATAGTAGCTCAGATATATAGCACTTGAAAAACAACCGGAATGAGTGTGTGCATGTCTGTGATCGGATGAAAAAGAGTGAGAGAGGGGTTACAATGACTATTTACCCCAAAAGATGCCCATTTTCCATTTGACGATTACTTATGACCATAAGATAAGGCTAAAGTTGGCCTAACAACAGCCAAATAAAAACCAAAAACATGTGCAACTAAATGCAATTTGTTGTCAGAAGTGATCTGAAATGTCCACATTTTGGTAAATACAGAAAAGCGATGCAGTTATGATAAAGCTGTTGTTTTTCTTCTGAAATGTAAACATGGATTGTACACTCAATCAGTTCTGCCTGACGTTCTGACCGCTCCATGTCCCCAAATAGAGCGACCAGACCGTATTCTGACATTCCTATTTGGTGGCTCTTTGAATAACTGAACAACCATCAAAAACTGGTAAATTGGTGTCAAATGTCTAACTTCACATTGCCAAACTAGCGGAACTATACGAGTCGTAAGTGGGTATCGCAACAACCAGTAAATGGGTGCTTTACCAACGCTATTATTTATGAGTTAAGTACAAGTCCCCCCGACCAACACCCCCAACACCAAAGAAGAAACAACAACAATGTGCTGCAACTAGTTTAATTTTGTTTCCTGTTAAATGTTTGACAGGGTATTGTCGGTGATCCGGGAGAGAGGGGGGCTGCTGGACAGAAGGGCAAGCCCGTATGTACACCACACAATCATTGTCAAATATATATACATGTCCCATGACCCTCATGAGGATAAGCGGATTACAAAATGGTTGGATCGATGCATGTCAAAATGCCATTTTGTCTTAGGGGGTCCCGGGACCTCGTGGGAAAGATGGCACCATCGGACAAAAGGTAACACCATCCTTACAAACATCATTTGCGCTACAAAAATCATCATCGTTATCAATAATAAATCCGAGTAACATTTCCTCAGGGCATTGTTGGAGATCCCGGAATACCGGGTCGAGATGGAGATCCTGGTATAGAGGTACTGTACATGCTACTCCTTCATGAAGGGGAATGACAAACCGTAAATATTATAAGAAATGATAATACTTATGCTGTCTTAAAGAAACAATAGTGCAAGAATCAATCTAATTTTTTTTGCGCTTTGTATTTACAGTCCATTACCATGGGATTCCTTGAAATTGAAATCATTGTTATTCTTTTCCCAGGCCTATCAAGGACCACAAGGTCACCATGGAAATCTCGGACAAGTTGGCTCAAAGGTATCACTGAAGTTGTCGAGAACGGTCAATATACTGCGTTGACTGCGATCGGTTCATTTGGTTTGTTTGTCTTTCACAGGGGGAGAAAGGAAGACAGGGAGAAGCGGGAGAAATGGGCCCTCAAGGTCGAACTGTAAGTTGTACCTACTGAAGAAAATCTTCTTGTGTTATTCACCACTTTCAAGGGAAATAATCGACACAGAATGACGCAGTTCCTGATGTAGTTTAAATAAATGTTTTATTCTGGAGGGTCCAAGAGGTTACAAAGGCTCTGCAGGGAAACCAGGAAGACCGGGATTTATTGGTCCACCAGGACCTAATGTAAGTTTAAAACTCAAACTTTTAACTCAAAATGCGCATATATATATATATAATATAATATACTTTTTTTTCCCTAAATGTCATTAAATTATGTCATGACTTCACAGGGACATGTTGGAGAGGCCGGTAAACAAGGACGCAAGGTATTGTTGTCACTATACCACAGGGGAATATGAAAGAGGGCTGAATTCTGAATGTTGAAATAAACAAATCAAATGTTTCATTTGAAAAGAGAGAGGAGGTAGAATCTAGACTCAATGGTCTCAACATTCGTTGCGCCAGCACAGTCTAGGAAACCGGAGTACCCGGAGAAAACCCTCTAGGCCCGGGGAGAACATGCAAAACTCCACACAGGGAGGCCGCAGCTGGAATTGAACCCGGTGCCTTTGCACTGTGAGGTCAATGCGCGAACCACTGGACCACCGGGCTGCCAAATCAATACACCTGTTTGTAAAAGCACATTTTTACTAGAGCCCGTGTAGTGCTGCTCTTTTATTGTGCAAGTGTACCTAATGTAGTGGCTGGTGAAGGTCGGGGAGCTTTGACTGAATGAATGGAGCTGATGGACCAAGAGCATTGTATGGACAGCGGCTGTTAAAAACAGCAGCAAGTAACTAGTGATGACATCTTAAAATATTACATCGTAAAACAGTGCACCCGAAAAATTAATCTCACACTCATCTTTTCTCACAACATCAAATATTTCCCCCCCACTTCCTTAAACAGGGTGACACAGGAATCCCGGGAATTCAAGGAGTCAAAGGCGAACAGGTAAATCTCCCTTCTTATTTTGACCATCCCCACCCTCATCACGTCTGCTCTCAAAACACATTTTTGGTCTTTTGAAGGCAGAAAAAGGTGTCAAAGGACCAAAAGGAAGGGTGAGTTAACGTCGCTACCTGCCACATTTTCATTGTCGGATCTCATATCTGCGGTTCATGCCCATGTAGGTTGGAGACAGAGGGCAGCCAGGTCCTCAGGGAGGACGAGGCAAGCGGGGCCCGGCGGGCATGACTGGACGCTCGGGTCCCGTGGGAATTAAAGGCGTGCGAGGTGAAGCAGGGCCAGATGGCTTTCAGGGTCCCCCGGGTCCCCCTGTAAGTAAAATACAACTGCATGATTTTTTTTCTATCTTGTATTTGTCATACAATGGAGTAACAGCAATGTACTTGAGCTAATTTGCAAGATATGGTCACAGTGGTCGGCTAACCGACATCATCGAGTTGTTGGAACGTTAAAATTATTGAGGTCAATAACAGTTTGTCAACATTTTCTCATTCAACTTTCATCCGGGCACGAGGTCTCATCCATCAGTGTGTCCATAAATCCATAATGAGCAGAGGGAAATCTCATTGGCCTCATTTCTGACTGGGCTTTCCTCTGAAATGCTGCCATCACTTCAGCATGGTCTCTGCTGGAATATTCATCCGGCATGTTCCACAGTAGGGCGACTTCCAGTGATGGATGTGCTGCTGATTCCTTATACAGGGTCCAACGCTGCCGGCTCAACACGTGATTGAGGTTTGTCAGAAAGTAGTGCTGGAGCAGATGTCTGCCTTCGCCAACTCAGTCAAGAGGACGTGTGCAGCGGTGTGTCCTCTCTACGGGGACGTTCCCATGGGCGCCCCCGGTCCACCTGGACAGACAGGCCCACCTGGACCTGCTGTAAGTTGGAACACTTTTCAAATCTTGAGCTGCAACGCTCTACCAGGGCTACTCTCCATACATTCACTTCTGCTGTGCACATTGCAAATGTCTGGAGTAAGTCATCTGCGGCGTTTGGCAGAAAAACTAACAACGAAAGCATTCCCACATCGACATGAGGACAAATAGAATCGCATCGTGGTCTCCTGGTATGCGTTGAATGTTTTTTGGAGAATTTCAACTACCATCAAATCCTTTCCATATTGTTATGGCGCACAGCGGTAATCCATCACATCTTCTATCACAAGGAAGATGTGATACAAGATGTGAAATTGAAAATAAAATATTGGTTGCAAAAAAAATAAATAAATTAATTGTCATATTGAAGGAAAAAAGGCTGAGTTTTAAAAACACTGTCTTATTCAGTGAGTGAATGTTAAAATTCCCCTACAAATGTAAATGCAACAGTCTGCTTCCAACAGACTGAAAAAACACCAAAGATTTCAGCGTATGAATTTTTTTCTCAGGACCAGAAAGAAGCATTTACATAAGCTTTGTCTTTTACGAATATTTTTTTTCAAGCGGATATTCAGTATGACCCAAATTATTATCCATACTATTCTAAGTACCTGTACCTGTATATTAAAACAAAAAAATAGTGGGGGACAGCTAAGTTGTCAAGTACCAGAATGAGACATGTGACTGTTACATATATTTCTCAGTACAATATACATATGCAAAACAGGCAAGTTCAGCTTTTATGTGAGTGGAACCATCCAGGAGGAATGGAAGAACCAAATAATTCAAGGTTGACACAGAATTGATGTATTAAAGATGAATGTTATATTTTTCCTTTTTATGATGTTGTCAGGGTGATCCTGGAAGAAACGGCGATCCTGGAGAAGTTGGCCTGCCAGGATTTTATGGTGAAGCTGGAGATTCAGGCCAGCAGGGAGTGCCAGGTGTGGAAAAACAAAGCAGACAGAATGCACTCACGGCGTTGGACAGATTCCTAAAGTCACAACATGTGCCGCTAGTAATACAAGTGCCTCAGGCTTTAGCTAAAATCAGATGGCTTAATAAGAACACTCCCACCCACCCCACATTACACCCAGGACAATGATATCGAAGAATATGTCTCAGTCCCACATGCTTTTTAATCAGTGGATCATTTCCAGGCAATGTCATTCTTCTGGTCAGTCTGTTGTGTTCTGAGAAATGCGTATTTGTTTGCATGGATGGGCAGGTGACAGAGGAGAGCCAGGTGATAAAGGAGCCAAGGGTCATGGCTTACCTGGCTACACTGGAGACCCGGGAAAAATTGGTAAAAAAAAATTCACAATGTTGCTTGAAATGAATGCTTGTGTTTAAATATACAGTATGTACCCGGATACTATATACCCGTAAAAGTAAACATTGAAAATGTATTTTCCCGTCAATCACAGGTCAGACCGGACGTCCCGGGCGGGTGTTTAACGGACAGCCAGGGAAGCCGGGCGAGCGGGGACATTCAGGTCTGCGTGGTGTCAGGGGCCATGCAGGTCTCAGAGGGCCCCCGGGTGTCTGCCTCACTTCTGGGTGTGCTCTTCTCACTTCGACAAGTCCAGCGCCTCAAGTTGCTCCTCAGGCTGCACCCCCGCGAAGGTTCTGGAACCGCCAGTAATAGAAAAGAGCCCAGGTGGAGTTGAATATTGAAAGGACCAAAAAGTGTTGGATTCATCATCATGTTAATATGTTTTCAGTCATATAAATAGAATTTTTAATGTAAATATTCTTTGTTACTGAGGCTGATTTTTTTTTGACCATATGAACAAATAAACACCCGAAAAACACCAAAATGGAATGCTCGTTAACATGTAAAAATGGAAACTTTATTTGATTTTATTTAAAAGATTTCACAATCTGACTTTTTAAACATTTTCTTTTCTTTATAATAAAAAACAAAGAAAAAATGGTTTGACTCTTACGATCAGACTGATATTTATTTACCATGTGATGCAAATCCTGGTTCTAATATACAGCAATCAATATTGTTGCAACAGTATGTCCGTACATCATATATAAAATTTGTATAATAATTTTATTTCAAACCACTGTCATATTCAAAAACCCCCAAAAAACTTCAAACATTTTTGTCAGATTTATTCTTAGCTAGTACATTCCTTAAGCTTATTCTTAAAGATTTCATTTTTCAGAAAGCCACTACACAGAAAATTTGTGCTACATGAATCTTGCCTCTGACCCTGAGAACACCGTAGTTTTTAAAATGGGAAAGTAAACATGCAGACGGACCACCTGTGCTACAGCTGTCCAAACATTTTCTGTAGTAAACTCTTGCATCAATTTCCAACATCACCAGAACAATTTCACCAGAAGCAAGCTAATACTAGTAATTAATAATTGATGGAACAATCCTTGTTTCAGTGCAACAATTCATTCAAAAACGGAAATCAACACCAATGCCAAAATAACACCAAGAAAGTGATTCAAAAAGAAATGAAAGTACATTTTGAAATCATCAAGAGCTTTGTTGTAATTGTAAATAAATGTATACATTTATTAAAGTCTTCATCCCCCCCCCACCGGGACGGAAGTACCATTAACTTCTCACTTTTTATTATTTTTTCCCACTCCCTGCGGCTGAACAACTTAACCTGCGAGAAATCTCACCCCAGAAACTTTGGAAGTTGTTACCTACCACATGTCATTTGATTTCACATTTTGTTTGACTTAACTGGCAACCGCGTGAGTTTAGCTGTCACCGTGTTAGTAGATAACATATATCGTCGTTAGAAGCTGCCGCAGTGATGACTGTCATGACACTAACAGAAAAAGTTCCCCGTGTGGAGAATGTTACAAACGGTTGGGCCTTCAACCATAAGACTGTTTCAATTCCTGCCCTGATTGTGTCCCAGTGCTGACTTTGTAGCCCATAAAAAATAAAACAAAAATTTTTATGTTTGATTGGAATGAAGCCCACATGTTCCTTTTGGGTTCAATTCGCAATGTTTATCTGAATGCTTTGCAATGGGCTTGCCCTTGGCAGCAGGACTTGCCTGCTTTGGGATTCTTTCAAAAAAAAACTGCTCCAATCACCTTAGAGCACACTATTTCTACATGAAATATGATTTGTTTTCCGACAGCTTATGGAGCAAAATATTCAAGGGGGACCCCGCTGAGACTTCTGAATGACTCAAGACTCTTGTCAGAGGCTTTTCCTGGCTCTCGTTTGTTTCCTTGGCATCGTGTTGACTTCAGCCGTCATCCTCCACCTCGTGTTGTTCCGTTCTGTTTCATCAAACTCTCAGTCATCTTTCAGTCTTCTGTGTTGCACACAACATGGATCGCGGAAAGAGGTTTAGCATAAAACAAAACAGTTTATTTCCTAAAAGTCACTTTTCTCCTGCCAGGAACCAGATGACGTAGCACTACTACTCATGGGCACACATAGTCCAACAACCCTCCAGCTCCATAGGCACACCTAGGGACAATTTAAACCAGGGGTGTCAAACTCATTTTTGTCGCGGGCCACATTGAAGTGACCGTTTTCCTTGGAGGGCCGTTATTACTGTGAAAGCATTTAAAGAAGTCAAGAATAATGGTTGATTAAATGATTGTTTAAGTTACTGTAATGAGGGATTTGGTAACAAGAAAATTCTTATAATATCTGTCTTATTTATTACACATGAGGAGTTGAAATTTTGGTTCAGATTTTAGCAATCATGGTAGAAGTTGACATGCCTGATTTGCTTTCGCGGGCCACATATTATTATGTGGCGGGCCAGATCTGTCCCCCGGGCCTTGAAGTTGACACCTATAATTTAAACTGTTACATTAACCTGACGTATATGTTTCGGGAATGTGGGCAGAAACTGGGGTACCTGGAGAAAACCCACGCAGGCACAGGGAGAACATGCAAACTCCACACAGGAAGGGAATTGAACCCGACACCTCTGCCTTGTGAGGTGGGCACGCGAACCAGTTGCCCACCATGCCTCCTCAATTTTTATCAATTTTTTAAAAATTCCTTTTTACTTGAAATATTTATCTATTAATGTTGGAATGGCAAAACCCAATATTTGTAATGTACATTATTTATAAATATAACAATTACATTTGGGGACCTCTTGCTAGTCACACGATCTGGTGGGACTTAAGTCTTTAAGCTTGAATGTACTGTATGTACTGCGAATGTACTACCAATTAATATTTTGAGTCACACTGAGACCATATAGGTGATGCAAACTACTGCCTGTCGCTCATTGTTTGAGCAGATTCATCATCACCGCAACTTTGGGACATTTGAGGATAAGGGATAGAAAAATGACAAAACTATAGTTGTACCTTTTTCCTGGATGTTGTGTTATTCAACACTGCCCGCTTTGCTGGGGCTGTGTGTTTTTTTTTCTTGCCGCCCCAGTTTCCTCTTGATGAACAAGTCTCAAGTGTCTTTACCATGGCCAACAGCCACATACCAAGAAGGAAATTTTCGAGGGCCTCATTCTCCATTGTGGTTCTTTGTTATTGTTTTGTTCCAACTGATGTGTTCAAAGCGGCACGGCTTTCGTAATTTCCTGTTTGAATAGCAAAGTGCAGCCAACAGTGATTTTCAGTCTGACTGTCTGTCTCAAGGCAGACTTTGAAACACAATAGTAGTACAAAAAGTAATTCACTTTCCAAAAAGTAATTGGGTTACTATTACAGGCCAGTCCGAGGCATCACGGCCCATGCATGTGAACAACAACGTGCCGAGTGTCAAAACTAGGCAGCAACAACCCCCAAGTAAAAATTTTACAAATATTCCACATCTTTGACCTGACCTCTTCTACCAATGTTAAAATGTATCTGATCTCAGCAATACGCCAATATTGGCATTAGCTCCAATGTACTAATGCATTATGCACCGCTCACGTACCATGCTGAGACCGCATTGAACTTTCCACGGACCATACGCGTTCTCGATTGGTTCATTGCCATGACATCAGGCTCGAATTGACAGAGTAGAGCTCATCTGTCCGTTTATGGTGCTTTCCCTTTGGCAGATATCTGATACAGTTCTTGGATGCCGTTTTTTCCTCTTTACACTGCCATGACCCATATCAGAACTCCACCAATATTGTGTCACTTGTAAATCCACCCAATGATAAAAAAAAAAAATTAAAAACAGCGGGTGTTTAACATCAGTTACCCTTGCAAGAAAATTGGTTTCACAGCTTGAAATGTCATTTAAGGGATGCATCACAATTCTCAAATTGTACCGATCATGAGGGGATTTTTCAAGCAGATCCATCGCAACAATGCCGTCAGGAACAACGAGTACAGTGTTGAGTACCAATGAGTTACTAACGAGAGAATGTTAGTAAATCACGTTATAGCACAACAAAAGTCTGCTAACAAATGTGTCTCGAGACATTATTGTAAGAAGTGGGGATATTGTCATTTTTGCCGATCAATGCATGTGCTATTCAGCAAAAAAGGCTCCAATTTGTGGGTTGCTCCCGTGCTTGTCATCCAGAAATGTCCATGTTCTCTGGTTATGCCCTCAGTAAACCGCCTTTCCAAACCCACAACACTTGGAAGGAGCCTGCTCTCATTACTCTGACTTTCCTTCTGGACCGTCAGAGAATGGCTGTCTGTTGTACAATTTTATGCTCTCCTTATCGGCTTCTCTTTCCACCCGCGGTAATTGTGGCTGGCGGCATGCCAGGGAGAGTGCGCAGTGAGGCGGGTGGAGAAGAGGAAGAAGAAGGACAGAAGCAAAGGCAATCGAGGGAGGGCCTTCTTTCATTCACTCGACAAAACCTGCGTTTCTTCCTGCACTTTCTGACAATGCTGCACTGGGAACAGTAATGATCACTGATCCCTCTTAATGAGAAGGATTAACAGGAATCCCGACATTGTCTTGGAACGCTTACAGGTAATATCTTGCAAATCTTTGGGATGCATGGGACACCTGAGTTTGGGGAATTCTCATGTGTGTGTGTGTGTGTATGTGTGTGTGTCTGTGTGTGTGTGTCTGTGTTTGTCAATGCAAGTTGGTTACACATACTAATGAAAATGTTGTCAGTGTTCTTTGAATTGTATGCTCAACTTTTATTGAGTGCATTGCAAGGCATATCAAGGTTCTTAAGTGCAGTTCTCAGGACCTTGATTGCGCTGCTGTCAAAAATGCATGGAATCATCAAGGAATGATGCCTGACTAACTTCTTCAGTCACATTTTGCAGAATTTTTGCAAGCGCAACGGCATCACGAGAGCTGCAAGAATACCGGTAGTATTGTTTTTGTTGTCGTTGCAAAGGTGATCATACAATGCAGAGCATATAAAGGGTAATTATCTATGACACTTGGAGCAGTAAATGTAAAAACTGGATGTGCTATTTGGCAAGAATGGTGAGCCCTCTGAGCTAATGCTTACAAGACTTTTGGATGTTGAGTAGATTTCGAAGGAGGATGACTAACATGACTTGGCTTCCCTTTGTTGCTTGAAGAATTTGGCAGCAGTAAATTTCCAAGGTCTTGGCCGCAGTTCAGCAACAGAAGTTGTTGATTTTGGAAAAGAAATGCTCTTTTTTGCCAAATTTATTTCAGATACGTGCTTTACAACTATAGGACAAGTGGATCTACTCCTTGGAGTTTTTCGACTGAAAATACAGATACAGTACTAATTGAATACTGTACAACTCTTCGGGGCCTAATAGTTCAAATGGTGCATTACGGTTGGCCATACCTGCTGTTTCTAAAAATCTCACTCGAATCTACAGTCGATGTTCTGACTTAGTCGACAGCGAATTCTCCAAAGTGGCAAAAAAAGTTGCGATATGGAGGGTTTTTTTTTATTTTTTATTTATGCCTCCAAAACAAAGCATAACTTGAAGTTTGAACAATCTTGCAGGTCACAGAAATGTCAGTCAGCACATAAGTACAATGGGATAAGTACTGCTAAGAAAATGAGTGAATGAATAAATGAATGAATATTGCCTAACACAGCTCCACAGTTCATAATCCATCCATTCATTTACCGGTACTTTAGCACTTGTCCACAATTCTGGCGTGAGGTGATCTCTATTCCAGCTAACTTTGGACGAGAGGTGCGATACACCCTCGTGTGGTTGCTACGCAATCACATGATGTACAATTTTTGTATTTGTGTGATTGTTCAGAACGATAAAATGTGACTTAAAATGTGCCTGTAAGAGGCACTTAATTATTGTGATGGTGAGAGCCTGAACAAATCCATTCACTTTTCCTGTAATTAGAACATTTTGAAAGTTAACCATCGCCACAGACCGGACTGTCTTCCATTTTAGAGGTTCTACGTTGATATCAATCGAGATGTGACAAACTGTTCGTGCTTCCAAAAGTCAAAAAATAAGATTTACATTAACATTTTCAAAGCGTTGGTGAATAAGATGCTGCAGTTATTGCTGGAATTTTTCCTCCAACGAGTTGGGACTTCATTTGAGATTTTTCAGGCTCGAAGCCCAACGCTGCAAAGTGACGTTGCGCTCAAAACAATGCAAATGTGGACATCTGTTAGTTTGTTGGTGTTAGACATGCATAATAATGCAATGCAATGCAAAACATGAGTTTACTAAGTAAGTTGCTGTCGCTCATCATGAAGTGCGTTAGTCCTACATGTGTTTGGAACTGGCGGAGAGTCGGGAATTTGACTATCCGACGGTGTAAATGAATTCTATGTGGTTTTAGCAGAAGTGTCGGAACGCCGTATTTGGGGAAAGTCATAGAAGGGGAAAGTCGTCCAGGTTGCACCTTGCCAATTAGGGGGTTTTCCAGCAGTCTCCCCCCGAAAACACTAGTGGGGAAAATTCAGAATAAAATGGCTTTCACAACCAGTTGAAACATGTTCAAGTGTGTCTCTTCAGTGCTGAGTGAGCATTGTGGAAAAACTGAGTCATGTAGATCCTGGAACCCCTCCTTTGTTGAACAGAAATGGATGAACGTGATAGGCTAAGAGTGAAATCTCAGCTACTGTTCAGTTGATCTTGATGCGTCATGATCTGAAATGAGATTTATATTATTTCCATTTGTATGAAAACGGTATGTTCCAGGAGTCCTGCTTTTTCCAGTACATTGCACAATATCTGGTCCTCATTTGCAAGTGCTTCCTTAATGCATGTCAGCAGTTTCTCAGTCCCGTGTTTGAAGACATAATCTCTTAGTGCGACCGCAGAAACGAGTTCGATGATCGAATGTCTGCTGTCGGCTCACAAGCAACTCATTCATCAGCTTGCGACATTGCATCTCTCCTTTCATGAGGTTGGATGTCATAATAAATCCACATTGTGTTCAATCTTGTCGTAGTAGCAGGCACAGTGAAGTTGAAATTGCGCCTTGCATAATTACCGCCGAGTGATGTAAAAAGCCAATGCCATTAGTTTTATATCAACGCACTTTAAGATTGTGACATTTATTGAAATGCTTCAACAGGTTATGCTGATTCATCTCCAGTTGTGGATCACATTCTATTTTTTTGACAAGTGCTCTATTAAGTTCATGCAGAACTCCTGCAGTCATTTCGTGCAATTCAGAGAGACTCTGCTCAACAGATAAATGCCGTAATCATATAATTATGATGTCAAAATGTGGTCTGAAAAAATGCCAAAAACACAGAATGATCACAGGTCTGGCTTCAAACTTGTCCTGGAAACATGGCATTTTAATTGTATTCTTATATGTGGTAAAATGAGTGGCGTTTGAGCCAGTAACTGAGAAAACATTAATGGAGCAAAATCTTTTGAAGGACAAAAACGGCTCATTTGCATTTAATATTTGGTAACGGTGCATTTTGTTAGCGTACCTGTTGTCTCACAACATCACGGTTTAAAATTTTAGCCGGTGATGTTTGCATGTTCTCCCCTTGCTTCTGTGAGGTTCTCCCTAAAATTCCTCGACATGTATTTTATTTCAGGTGAACATGAGACTGGTGCGAATAAGACACAGCCATCCTGTTCCATCATACGAGTTAACTCCCCCTTCCCTGTCCCAAGCTGTCCTGCCCTCACTGTGCTGCTCTTCGCCATACTTCAACACCTTTGTCACATTCTCTTACAACATAACACATTTTCTGATAATCTATATTATTCGGATTATAAATGGTGTTTATTATCATTGATAACCTGCACATCGATGATATGCCCAGGTTGGGTACTCGCGTTTATGCATGAACAAGTTTGCCAAGCTCAGGCCCACACCTTCCTACCATGCTGAGGCCAGACAAGTTGATCCACAAAGAAACAAGAAAAAAAAAATCTTGAGCCACCTCTCATTTAGCGTTTTTATCCATCCTTAGACCCTGGTGAGCTCGTGAAATGTCATCAGTCACGGTCCAAGCACGAGTCCAAGTGAAAGTACGAAGAAACCAAAAAGTCACGGAACACCCTGATTGTTGTTCCTGTCATCCAGCTTCAAACAGAGATGCATCAATACTTGTGAAGGCTTGACTCAGAAAATATCCCAAAATACATTTGGTGCTGCCAGCATGGAAACACACCAAAGTCGCAAAGGAAGTTAGCAAGTACACAGCCGTTATAATTTACAAAGACACACGTGGTCTTTGGAAGAATGCTTCCACATTCATTTTTAGGAAGAGGAGGGAGGGAGATGAGGCACTTTTGTCATGTCACTAAGAATGTTTGATTTCAATGATGGAGTGCTAAACTACTAAACGAGGAGGGGAGAAAACATCTAACAGTCTAGAACATGTGATGGACAAGTATTGGCAAATGGGGGGGGGGGGGCGTTAACGATAAGTCTTGAACAAAGCGTGTTTTCAAATTTTTGGGATGAACTGGTAATCCCATAGGAATGAGTACTAGCTCAAGGGTAATTGTGGTTTAGAGGTTTAATAGGCCATTCATTTAGGAAGGCTGAGAGTGTAATGTGAGGATGTGCTGGACAACGTCAAAAAGGAAAATGCTTTTGTGTGCTAAGGCGTTGAGAGCTGAGAAACAGGATTGGGGTGGCTCTGAAGTCAATGGCAAGGGCGAGACTTGAAGTGAAGTAACCTCCAGTCTTTCTGTTGGCCGGCTGGCAGCAAAATAGTTGCGATTCCAGTTCAGTACATACTAACAGCATTGGGCAAGTAGCCTGCAAAATCTAGCACCATATTTCCAGCACTATACAAAATATACAAACTATACAAAATTCTGGAGAAAGTGGTGCACATGCAGTTGAAACTTTTCTTGGATGAACATAACATCTTGGAGGGCTTCCAGTCAGGTTTCAAGATGATGCATAGCACGGAGTCAGCGTTTCTAATGACATCCTCCTGGCAAGTGACTCTGGAGATCACGTGTGTCTAGTTTTATTGGACTTAACTGCAGCATTTGATACACTGGATTACAGTATTCTGCTGACTCGTTTACAGCACTTGGTGGGCATTGGCGGGAGTGCTCTTGAGTGGTTTAGGTCCTATCTAGCTGACAGAACCTTTTGTGTCAGCCTTGGCTGCTCTGAGTCACGCACTGCTCCCCTGTCATGTGGTGTTCCACAGGGCTCAATTCTGGGGCCTCTGCTGTTCTCACTGTATCTGCTCCCATTGGGTTCCATCTTAAGGAAACATGGTATTCCCTTCCACTGCTTTGCAGATGACTGCAAGATCTATGTCCCACTGAGCAAGAAAGACGCCTTCTCATTAAGGCCACTCCTATCCTGTCTGGAAGAAATCAAAACCTGGATGGCACAAAATTTCTTGAAATTCAACGAAAAGAAGACAGAGGTGATATTGTTTGGTCCCAGTGGCCCTTGTACATTCCATCCTGCAGACTTGTGAAAGATCCTCCTCTTTGTTTTCAAATCTCTGAATAATCTCGCGCCACCTTACCTCTCTGAGCTCATCCGCCCCTACACACCTGCCCGGCGCCTCAGGTCTGTGAACCAGACATTATTAGAAGTACCAAGAACTAAACTGAGGCTCAGAGGGGATCGAGCCTTTTCTGTTGCTGGTCCCTCTCTCTGAAATGACCTCCCACTGAACATTCGGCAAGCCTCCTCGCTGCCCATCTTCAAAGCCCTCCTCAAAACTCACTTGTATTCTTTGGCATTCGACTCAGCATTACTTAGATTTGTTCTTGGTTTTACTGTTTGGTGCTTTCTACCACCTCTATTACCGATTTGTCTTACTGTTTATTGTGCATGTTAAGTTGCTCCATGTACAGCACTTTGTATGCAGCGATGGCTGTTTGAAAGTGCTCTATAAATGCTGTTGACTTGACTTGACTTGACTATAAGGTACACTTAAAAGCATTCCATTTTCTCAAAAGCCAACAGTGCGCCTTATAATCCGATATGCCGTCTATGTGGATCAATTTTCTGATTTCTTGGATATAGTATTTTAAATGTTCTGTAAAGCGCTTCGTTACAGCTGCAGCAGTTGTGAATGCTTGATATAAATAAAGCTATATTGTATTGTATTGTATTCAGTTTGCATAGCTTCATCTAGTGGATGTATCACGCAACCGTGGCCACTATTGTAGCTTCTATTCTATGTGCCTTATAATGTGGTGCGCCCAATATACAGTAAAAAAAAATTGTGAAAGTGCGCCTTATACTCCGAAGTGCCTGATGGTGTGGAAAATATCGTATGTTATCCATTGTGTTGCTGTCATTTGACAAGTAATTAGCCATTTTACAATATTAGTGACTCTTTCAAAACAACTGCAAGAATGTGACTTGGCATTAGAAGGAGCGAAAACGTATTTTATTACTTGGCATTCTTTGAGCTGTAACAGTAGAGCCGAAGTTTATTCAGCTGGTCCTTGAAGACAAAATTTGCCAAAGCAGGATTTTACTGTGTCTGAAGTGCATGTTTACACAGGTAATGCGGCTTTATGCACCCAGATAATAAGATGACACCAGTGCCGATGTCAGAAGCAATGACGGTTGACACTTGCGCAGTGAGTTTCTGGTGTTAAACTACATGCACCATTCTGGTGTTAAACTACATGCACTCTGGCTTCCTGCTGTCCAATATTTTTAACTCCTCTGAAACTACCAAGCGGTCCACTTCAAGGCATCAATTGGTACCTTACACACATAGCTGGAAAATGACAATGCAGAATGGGAAATGCAAATGCTGGCTTGGATGGCCGATGTGAAAGGAGCTTTTGACGGTCCAATATTATGTTTTCCCCCTTTCTCTTCAGGTGCAACGGGTAAGTTAGTGTGGCTACAATATGGGTTACAAAGCAACATCCATGCCTTGTGTCTTAAGATGCATGTGTTTCATGCTTCTCCATTGTCTTAACGCAGCACAAGATGAAGACTTAAGAAGTAAGTAGCTCTTCTTTCTGGACTTGCTTGTTATCTTCATGTTGTCAATGCGCTGTATGAGCCAGGGTTTTGCTTTCTTTCTTCCTCAGGTTGTAGGACTGCGCCGGGTGATTTGGTCTTTATTGTCGATGGTTCTTGGAGTGTTGAAGATGTCAACTTTGAAATAGTAAAGCGGTGGCTTGTAAACATAACCCAAAATTTTCAAATTGGACAGAAATTTACCCAATTTGGTGTAGTCCAGTACACAGATGATCCCATTTTAGAAATACCGCTGGGGAAGTATTCTACAAACAAAGACCTGATCAGAGCGATGGAATCCATCGAGTATATGGGAGGAAACACGAGGACAGGCACGGCCATCGAATTTGCCACAAACAAACTGTTTGGCCTCTCTGAGCGTGGCCCGATGGGCGTATCCCGAATTGCAGTTGTCCTCACCGATGGGAAGTCTCAAGATGAGGTTTCCAAGGCAGCCGAAGCCGCGAGAAAAAAAGGAGTCATTTTGTTTGCGATTGGTGTGGGGTCAGAGACGGAGGAGGCACAGTTGAGAGCCATCGCAAACAAACCTTTTTCAACTTACGTTTTCTCTGTGGAGGACTACAAAGGTATTTCCAGGATCATACAAGTCATTCGACAAAAACTGTGTGAAGGTAAGAAACTGCTTATTTAGGGGCTGTTTACACAGCTTTGTGTTTTGCTGAAAAGGGAAATACCTTGGCCGAGCCTTTGTTCACTTATTATATGAACAGGCATAAATGACGGATAATTATTGTCATAATTGATCAATGTGTGGAATTCATTGTCAAGTAACTTAAGGGCAAAAGGGAGTGCAACACTTGGCTGCAATTAGCCACTAGCAATCTATCCACCCATTGATTTCCCATATCACATGTCCGTACTAGACCAACAGTTATTCATAGTCACACTTAAAGACAAGTTAAAGTCTACCATTGACCTAAGAGTCATCTTTTTTTAGTTATGGAAGGGAAAAAGAGTACTCTGGGAAAACCCCTGCAATCCCAAGGAGAACATCCAAACACCACACGGGGTTCCAGCAGGGATTCAAATCTAGATTTCCTGACAGTGAGATGGACTTGCTCACCCCTATGTCAGTGTGCTGCCAAAATGACAGCAGCGAGCAAGTTGAGCTACTGTACATCCATGCAGACCAACTCCCACAGGATAATGCATATTGCAAAAGCAATTTCTGCATTCACATGTGACGCGTTTCCTGAGATACAAATGAGCTACTTGGCCGGCATTCCTATTACAGGTTTTCAGTCATTACAAATGTGGATCTGTTGGACTTGCTCCATCTACGTCATCCATACGGGAAAAATGAACACGTCATTGAAAGGCTTCCCCTGCTTTTCATTTACTCTATCCTGCAAACTATTGAGTTTCAGGCTTTGTTGAGAGTATTATAGTGAAGTTGAAGAGCGTGACTACTTAAATATCAAATGAGTTGTTTTTTCCGGTTTTTCACTGTCCCTCTCTTTTTTCAGAGACTGTTTGTCCTGCGAGAATACCTATCGATTCCAGAGATGAGAAAGGATTTGATATCCTATACCATTTAAATTTTGCCAAAAAAGCCAAGAAAACAAAAGGAACATATCATGGCACTAAGGCCTATGAGGTGACATCTCGTATTGACTTGAGTGAAGCTACAAGGTTGGACTTTTAATTTTTTTCTGCATTGTATTTGTGCTTTCAAAGCTGAGGTAATTTGTTGTTTCAGGTCACTTTTCCCTGATGGCCTCCCACCATCGTATGTGTTTGTCGCCACCCTGAGATACAAGGGATCGGTGGCATTGGAGGAGTGGGATCTATGGAGGATCCAGACGCGTGACGGTACACCTCAAATGGCGGTGACCCTAAATGGACTTCATGGCACCGTTCAGTTCACCACAACCAGCCACTCACTAACTGGAACGCAAACGGTTACATTTTCACAGAACACAGCAATGGTACGTAGGTGTGTAGGAGGGATTGGCAAGCTACCCCGTATTTTCCGCACGATAAGGCACTTTGGAGTATGAGGAGCACTCTCAATGAATGGCCCATTTAAAACTGTTTTCATAAATATAGGTCATTGCATTATAAGGTGCATAAAATAGAAGCTACAATAGTGGCTTCATTATGCATCCACAAGATGGAGCTAAGCCAAAGGGAATACAATACAATACAGCTTTATATATATATATAGAGAGAGAGAGCCTTCACAACCGCTGCAGCTGTAACAAAGCAGAACATTTAAAACACTACATCCAAGAAATAAGAATATTGATCCATATAGAGTATAAGGCGCATTGAGTTATAAGGCGCACAGTTGGCTTTTGAGAAAATCGAATGCATTTAGCTGCACCTTATATTGTGGAAAATATGGTAATTTATTGTCATTATCATATAACCACATACTTGGAGACACAACTAACTGCAGCATGCTAGATGAACATGCACCCACACTCGCCAAGCTGGTTTTGAGGCAGAGTGAATCCTGGACTGTTCATCAGACAATTCCAGGGCACATATAGACCAATAACCATCCGCAATCATGTTCACATCGATTGACAATTTAATGTCTTCACTGAACAGAACATACAGGTATATGTTTTTGAAACGTAAACCAGAGTACTGAGGGAAAGCGCTTGCAAAGACATGTAGGCACCACTCAATCGCCGTATTCCCCCACTGAACAAAGAAACTATGATTAAAATAAATAATAAAATAAATACCGGTATAAGGTTTTGATTATATGGTTTCCAATATCTATAATGTTATTCTCAATTATTGGAGCCTTAATATAATCATTGTGGCATTACAAAAAAAGCACACTAATATTTGATCAAGTGGTTCCACAAAATAAAATCATTTGGATTGTATGCACGTGGATGCATGTTTTAATTAGATGTATAGTTGACAAATGTATCTGGATACAGATGATTTGGATTCGTGCAACCACTTGACGAAATAAAATTCAAAACATCATTTTTTTCCCAGTGTACTTCTCACTTGCATCTGGTAAAACCTTGTTATTTTAGAGGCTCCCTGTTGTCTCTTGGGCCCAAAGGAGAAAACCTGTTTTAAAGTTTAACTGGTTTGGGTGAATGTTGCGCGTTTTAGCCCCCGCCCTGTTGAGTTCATAAGCGCAAAGTTCAGAACACTAGAAGGGTCAGTGAAAATCATGACTACCAGTACTCAAACGTGTCTTGGGAGAAAGACAAAGGAGTGTGGGTGCACCCAGCATTTCCCCTGCACTTAAAAAAAATACAGTAGAATATTTGACCTATGAACTTGACCAGCTGGTAATACAATAAGAAAGACTTCAAAACAGTAACAGAAGATTCATGGAGGCACCAATAAATGGAGGCGCTGATGGATTTTGACACGTACACACGCCACATTTCACTACATGTGCTTAACGATTTTGATATGTACTCGACTACGACGTGAAAGTATCCACTTATATTGTGACTTCTTCCATTCACCTTCCTGAAGCAGACATTTTTTGTTGCATTGTACAATATGAAAAAAAGGCCAACTATTAATACATAATAATTGTGACAATTATCATATACTGTATATTTGTTTCATTATCTTATAAATGTTTTCCATTATAATCATTAGTGTTGATGGGCACAAAATATCAATACTGGAACCATGTAGCATTATTTCCCACTTCCAGAATCTATAGACCAGTAATTAATAAAAAAAAGTTAATGTTTGAGCCCACTTCTTTAAAATGTTTGATCATTACGAAGGCTTAATGTGCAAGAAGACATACAGTATAAGTTGTTATGCGTGAAGGATGCTTTTCCTCAAATAATCAACAATGAAGTGATCATTAATATCACTTTATTGTGAATATTGTTGCTTTGGACAAATATCACGTTAGTATCCCAAGTTACTCTGATTCCCACCCCTATTCATTTGTAAGAATATTACATGGTTCCGCTGCCTAAAAATAAGGTGAAGTGATTCAACGCAAGAAACCAAGTATGGGTCCTTGCCCTGTAAGCGGCTACATTGATATATTAAGAATAGTATTCATGGAGGGCTACTGAACTTAACCATCGTTTTACTTATATTTACAGGCAGATGAAGACGCAAAACAAAAGACAACTACAAAATTGGTCATATCTGTATTTATAATATTTATGTATTTATTTATGTATTTAATTCCTAATTGCCTCTCATTTTTGCATTGGTTTTCTGCCCAAAGAACCTGTTTGATGAGAAGTGGCACCAACTACGACTGCTGGTCACCGAGGAAGACGTCACTCTTTATGTTGATGACCTGCAAATGGAAACACTGACATTGGAGCCTCCTGTTGGCATTTTCATCAATGGAAAAACTCAAGTTGGAAAATATGTCAGTAAAGAAACAACAGCACCGGTAAGCACTGTAGGATTGTTCACATGTAACATGGAATATATTCAGACCATTTTCTCAATGTGCTTTTTTATCAACAGAAAATTATTTTCCTTCTGGTTGAAGAAATACTTTTCAACAAAATGTCCTTTAGTAAGTGCAATGTTGATAAACCTCTAGTGGAGTTATGTAACAGCGGGCAATTCAAAACTCTTGTGACACAAACCGGATGTAAACAGTTATGCTTTTTGCTCATTGCGGCAGGAGCTATGATTTTGATTACTGCAGTGAAACCACTCTCACCATTAGCACAAGTAATACTGTACATTCTCAGACAAGTTACTTGGCTATGGGAAACAAAAAAGGCATGAATGCAGCTTTCAAATCATCCAAATATACAAATCGCCGTTGTCATGGCACCATCAAAATAAATATAAAGCTTTCTGCTTTCATGGTAACTGATGCCAAATACTCGGTGGGACATTCTGGCGCCAATTTTCCACAAACCCCCAACAAAATACCAAGTGAAGTGACGGGTCTGTGTTCCTTCCTTCCTTTTCGAAGTGTCAAAGACTTCAACGTAGCTGCTTTGGAGAGTATGCTGTGTTTCCGAAAATCTCGCCTCCACTCGAATAAACACTGTACCTCAATTAACTGCCAGGTGTGTCATCCACTTGAAACCGATAAGCACCTCTTGGCAAGTAAATGCTTATATTTTCCCCTTGAGAAAAAACAAGGGGTGACAACTGTAATTACCGACCATCATTGGCACTATTGTTCAGTCCAGCTAAACTTTGTTAGGAACTCATTTGCAAAAAAAAAACAGCAACACCTATCTACTTAATCTACTTCCCTTGCAAGGAAAATGGATGCATGGATGAAGCCCTCAACTTCATGACACCTGGTGGCCTCTAGCTTAAGTACACTCCTCACTATAGATATATAAAGTCGGTTTTATTTTGTTTTTGTTTTTTGGGCAGGGGTTAGTTTTAGAGCAATTAAAATGGATTAGTGGCAAGGCACAAACAATATTGGGACTACACAACCGCCTTGTATTACTGTTACCACTTTTAGTTGTTAATTTGATTTATATCACCATTGACCTTGTAATTGTGTCTTGTCCGCAAATTTGTGCAGTTTGAAATTCAGAAGCTGCGTATCTACTGTGACCCTGAGCAGAACAACCGTGAGACTGCATGTGAAATACCAGGAGTGGTACGTACAAGAATTTAACGAGGTTGGCTTTCTAATTTTTCTTCCCAAAAGCGACAAAGATAACTTCTTTTCACTTTCTTCTTGCTCCGGGATTCCACATCTGTTTCCACTAATACTCAATTTTACCATCAGTTGACTGCACATTTGGCGTGAAATGATTTTGCCATCCCATACTTAACCATCATACCATGTAGTAAATGCGTCAACCCAGCAGAAAATTTTACGAAAACACATTTTGTAAATTAGAATATTTGTTGGAGGGGGTCCTGCAGCTGTGTGTTTTCTAGCCATGCGAATGTCCTAGTCTCCCATCGTTTTGTTGTTTGGAACTCCCTATTGCAGTCTTGCTACATTACTAAGGGAGACAATTTCTGAAGTCTAAAATTACAGATGTTTGCCAATCGTTACAGCTTTGCAATGCATCTGCTTCTCATTGACTTATCAATCTGCTTTGCAATAAAACATTTCTATGGTAGAATCAGGTGTTCATTTTTACACTTGTAGCACTTTTGCGCTGCGGAAAACATCCTTCATATATGGTGCATACAGAAATAAAACGACGACATTGCACTGATGTCAACATTGGACTGTGATTGTGAATATACAAACACTCACAATGTACTAAGAAGCATCATACAAGAGACAGCCCACCCCTTTTATAGGCTTAATCTTAATTTTCTACAAGATATCTTAACTATAATTTGATGACAGATGTGACGTAAATCTAAATATAAAGCTGAATACATAAAAGATCCTTTTTCGCTCCGGCAGTGTTCCAACAGTCCAGATTATGCTGAGCCAACTCAAGAACCTTGTGTTTGTCCTCCGGGACCTCCAGGACATCCGGGGATGAAGGTCAGTTTTTCCTAATAAAGTTTTGTATTCTCCCCTTTTGAATATTCCAAAAACGTCTCACAGACATTTTTGCTATTTTAACATTAACTGCTGCACGTTTACTGCAACCAACACTATCTGAGTATCGAGGACGTCTACGTTTACTGGTTACTATGTGTTGCGTTTGCATTGAATGTAAAGTATAAATTGACATGTTTATTACAATTAAAATATATATTAACTCCAGTAAGACAAGTTGCCTTTATATTTCGGTTAATCCTTGAGGAAACGTGCAATGAATTGTAACGTAATGTTTGCCACCATATAAGATAGTTGTCGGTAGGTCATTACTCCATTTGAAAGGCTCCGTCAAAACTTGCATGCCATTGAAAGTGCTCATCGTGTTTTCTATAGGGTGAACCAGGAAATGGTGGCAAAGCAGGTCTGCCTGGACGTGCTGGTGCTGATGGTAAGCCTGTGAGTACTACATAGTTCAATATACATACCCCCCCCCAACCCCCCCCCCCCCCCCAAAAAAAACAACCACACGTTTCCAACAGGTTAAAAGGAAAAAATAGCCGCTGAAACACAGTTTTATAATAATAATAAGTGCTAATTTGTTCATAATCAAAATGTGTCACTGAAGACATGATCAGTCAAATAGCTTTAACTAAGTGGATATTTGTGTATGTTTTTCCCAAACAAAGGGAGTGGCTGGCATTAGAGGAAGTCCAGGGTCTCCTGGTGTGGCAGGAATGAAGGTGATCAATATTCCAATGACAACATCGATGCAGTCACAAAATACTTTGTAAAAATGTGTGTTCTGTTTGGTCAGGGTCAGCGTGGGGCAGATGGGTTGAAAGGGGAGCAGGGGAGGCCCGGTGTTTCGGTAGGGAGGTCAAAAAAACTCATTTGTGGCATTACTGTTCGTTCATCATCTGTAGCCCTGAACAAATCCAATTTTCTAATCCCTTTCTTTTCACTCAGGGTGAAAGAGGTGTACCGGGATTAATTGGATCACCTGGACAACCTGGAGAAAAGGTATTAATATCTATGGATTCTTTCATATTCTTTGTTCAATCTTTTTAGGGTCACGGAGAAGCTGGAGTCCAACCCAGCAGACAACTCACTAGATGGATTATTAATCATCTCACAATCTTGTGGTTTAGCCACTTGAGTCACGTCAGCGTGAGCGAATGACAGTGAAGAATTAGGTCAAGATAGCGCGGCTGTTAAGTGGCTAACCGTAAGCCAATCTTCACGTTACTCTTCGGAAATTGTGACCATCAGCAGTTTTTTTTTCATCGTTTGTTCAAGAAAGTGATGACGTTTGTACCCAAGACTATTTGTTGAGATACTATCTAGCGCTGCTAGGCTAAATGACATGAGCTAATCCTGATTTTACCGTTGTGAAGTTGGGTAAGACAGTTCTGCCTTGCAGTAGATATACGGAATTGCGCTTATTTTTTTCTTCTTTTTTAAAGTGTGGAATGATCCTACACTTTACTCTGTTTTTTACACACTCTTGGTTTGCACTTATTGCTGTGTAAATCTGCAGTAACGGTCTGTGTGGATTTTAACCTCCACAAAATCCCACAGTAGGTATCGTGAAAAATCCACCACACAAAATTAGATCCGTACGATTTAAAAATCTGCGATACGCTGAAACAGCAACAAAACAAAACAAAAACATGATACGGTGAAGGAGCTCCAAATAATTCAGTGTGATATGATGACATGCGCAATTGTACTGACAGGTGAACAAACGCAGTGCCGCGTGAATGCTAGCCAACAGGGTGCAGAAGAGGGAGGGTGAAAGGTGCTGAAGCAGAATACCGTAGAACTGGCCCAGTTTGCTTGGCACTTAATTTTTAGTGACATTCACTTCGTTTAGCCTCTTAGCTTTTGCAACCTGATTTACTTTATGCGTTTGAGTGGGCACTCATGAGTTGACACCATTCAACTGCTGAAAGCATTTTTTGTCCTCTTTATGATTCTTCAATACGTATTGGCCTTAAGTGAGAAAACAATCAGAGTTGGATCACAGGAAACATGTAATGTAAATCCCGATCTGTCGTGTCCACAACTACTTAACAATGGGAGCTTATGTTACTCTTAAATGAAACCAAATGACAAACACATCAATAGAGGTTACAGCTGTTGCAAATAAGACTGCCTATGAAGCTCCGGGAACTAATTTTAAGCAAACTACAAGGAACAAACATGAACATAACTTTGTACGCCATTCAAGATGTAGGACTTGTTTGTGAGCGGAGAAATACAAGCATCAGTTCAAAGTGAATTGTATGCTTCTCTGACGATAAACTGGTGAATTAACAGGAAGTCTCTGCAAGACACATTCACTGTTTGACGCTGTTGCGTCGATCTCTCTTGTCGCCATGTGTTTTCAATATAAAAGCAGATCCCTTGAGAGCGAAACACATTTAAAATTGTGTTGTATTTGCTGACTTTGTGAGTCTTGGTTGTGTTCAATGTTTTGTTGTGTGCATGGGAGATTTTCCTTGCCTCTGTTGCCAAATCGCATCTTCATGTGGGATTCGTTGGACTTCTTCAATGTGTGGGGAGGATGATCCTGGATCTGCTCCACATGGAAAGCGCCTTGTAGCTGGTTTTTTTGTGACTTGGCATTCAGATTTAACTGGATTTCATTCCTGCCGTATCCCCGAAAAAGCCCAGCCTGTGCCGTTTTTGTTTTTGTTTTTTTTCACGTGTGTGTTATTTCCATAGCCCCAGGTGACATACGTCTTTGGTACAGATCCAATAAAGACTTGATTTAAAGACAAACACATAGAGGAAACGAGGACATCTATTTTGTAACCGCTTGAGATACAGTTCTTGTGGAAACCAAAGTGTTCTTAAAAAAACACATCCTGCCCCCACGGAGGTCTGACAGGCTAATCTCTTTGACATCCACTCCCACTTTGCAGGAAGAGGGGCCTCAAATCATCGTATAACAAATTAACCGTATCAAGACGGCAAAAAATATGTACAGTATTGTATTCGGCAGCCTGGAGTCATTGGCGTCTCAGGTTGATAACCGTCCCTATCTCTTTACCCTCGCGATAAAAGAAGATACAGAACTGTGCCTTAAATAAATATTACTGCTTATCTTAAAGTCTGAATAACATATGTGGCTATTGGTGTCCACTTAAATATTGAACCAATTAACATTTAGACTGAGGTGCTCATTGTGATCTGCTATTTATTTAGTTTTTTTTCATAGACTGGACCCCACTGACAGTTTCAAATATCCAGGCGCCAATGAATGTTTTGTGATTAGAAATGTCCACTTCTCCTGATAAGAGTAGAATTGTAGCACTTTGTTCGACTGTGTCGTCAATTGTAATCATCTTATTGGGCACAATGTACAGGATGCCTGAAATCTTTAAACAATTGCAATTTAGCCATCAGGGGCGGCCCGGTAGTCCAGTGGTTAGCACGTCGGCTTCACAGTGCAGAGGTACCGGGTTCGATTCCAGCTCCGGCCTCCCTGTGTGGAGTTTGCATGTTCTCCCCGGGCCTGCGTGGGTTTTCTCCTGGTGCTCCGGTTTCCTCCCACATTCCAAAAATATGCATGGCAGGCTGATTGAACACTCCAGATTGTCCCTAGGTGTGAGTGTGAGCGTGGATGGTTGTTCGTCTATGTGTGCCCTGCGATTGGCTGGCAACCGATTCAGGGTGTCCCCCGCCTACTGCCCGGAGACGGCTGGGATGGGCTCCAGCACCCCCCGCGACCCTAGTGAGGATCAAGCGGTACGGAAGATGAATGAATGAATGAATGAATGAATTTAGCCATCAGGTAAAAATACCTACAACGACAACAAAAACTACTGTTTGTAGTTGAATGAATGGCATCCAGTAGATGTCTTGTGGGATACATTGTGGTTTAGTCAGGTAATATGGTGCTCGCTTGAGATATGAACTTTTCCGCAAGCTGTTCCATTTCTTGTTATATAGTCTTGTTCTTGTATTCTTCTGCCTTTGGAAGTGCAATAAAAAGTCATCTTTAAATATCCCATAATGTCGAGCTAAGCGTTGACAGGGATTTTCTAGGGATTTTCCATGATATGTAGAGCACCAGTCTCACAGCATGCAAGAACATCTGCAACATCTGCCTTTGTAAAATATTCTTATTTTGAATGGCCACCGAATGGTGGAAACTTTGTGTCCCTGGCGAATGTCCATGCCGATCTAAAGCGCATCTAAAACCGCTGAATTTACAGTTAATCCAAAGGCAAGACAGGAGATGCCAGTGCTATCAAATGTCACATTTGTCAGAACTGTACCCACAATGATAAAATAGGCAACTTGTTCTCCCAGTAACTGGAAATAAATTCATTCTTATGCCACCATCGGGATTTAAAAAGCAGCTGCACTGAATTAAATCCAACAGTGTACGAACCACATGAATCACGCAACCTCCAGTCGACTTTAGTCTCCAATTTAAACATTAATATCCGGATTTGTGAACGTATTCCTGCAAAATAAAAATTAAAAAAGCAAGAATAGCCATGCTAATACTTATTTGGCAGTGCAGTAAGCCGTCACGGCCTTTCGCCATTCAAACTGTCACTGGACTGAAAATGGAATCTCTTGAGAAAGGAGCCTAGTCAAGATGTGAAATCTTGTAATCATTGCTTGTCATAATTTCTCCAAATCTCTACTGCTGTCAGGGACCGGTTGGATCACCCGGACGAGTAGGGATGGTGGGTGAAGCCGGACAAACGGTGAGGGTGTTAATACCAAGTCTGTCACCACCACCGATTTAATTGTGGTTGTTTACACTATTACTGGTTTACAGGGAGAGAAAGGAAGTATTGGACCTCCCGGGCCTCCGGGTTATCGAGGAGCACCTGTATGTATCAAAACAAACAGAATACGGTTCTTCCATTTACTAGTGTCTTATAACCTATTGTGGTCTTTAAAGGGTGAACCTGGGAGAGATGGAAAGGATGGATTTCCTGGGCTACCTGGTCTAAAGGTGTTTTTTTTTAATATAGTGCAAACATTGAATGATTTGTGAAATTATTCAGACAGTGTGGCAAAGTATGCAAGTTCCGACAAACTTGGTGTTCCCAAAGGTTGCTGTTGAGGTTTGGCAGCTATCGGAATGACAGATCTGGCAATAACCTTTTTTGATTACTGTACTGTGCTTTTAGTAAACTAGATATTGCAAGGAACATTGAAATCATAATTGCACAAGTCAATTTAATCTGTAGAGTAGAATCTGGTCATTTTGAGGCTGTTGTGTGATTTCTGTGTGTCTTCCTAGCCATTGCTTCGTCGGTTGTTTTTCTTCATTTAATTTAATTTTTTTTAATTGAAGGGAGAAAGTGGGGAGAATGGAATCCCCGGTCTCGATGGAAGGGATGGCCATATGGTGAGTCATACATGCACCTGCAGTGTTTTTTGAAAAAAAATACACCGGTATATACTTTTATTTTGCAGGATTATCATGTGTACACTGTATTAAATGTTTTAACTTTTCCGATACGTTCATTACAAACCTCTAAGATGTTGCGGGTTCAAGTGAGTTTCTCAGGGTAAATTTTGTCCCTTCAAAGTCTGCAATTAGAGATGTTGAACTTTGAATACTCGTGTCCAATTGAGTCACCAGACAGAAAAAGCTACTGTTGCCTGTCTCAAAAATCCTTGGATCAAAGTATGGTGTATCTTTCATCACATCAATATGAGGCAAAAAAGGCGAACTGTATCATTTATAGTCTCCGATCCCTTTTCAATTTATGTCCAACCAATTCTGCTTGAAGTTTTCTTAATTTCTGCGACCCATATTCACTCACGGAATAAGACTTAAACAAATGAATGACTAAAGTCCTCTTGTCCACTCTCATGCACATATGTTGGCACATGTGTGGTGAAATGAGTTGATTCCCTTATTTCCCGATCTGAAAGGTGGCTACCCTACTCGCTAACCAGACTAAGGGTTAAGCAGTTCCTCCCAGCTTAAGTTTCCACACTGAACAGCACAATGAATGTTATGCTACTCTCACTAAGCAGCTCGAAAGATAAGAAAAACGACTGTGGATGGATTTGTCGGAAACATTTATGATGTCTGATTCCATAGCCAAGAGTGATAGCGTTAGCTCTCATAATGACCACTTCTACACTTCAAACCAAGCACTCAAGGTTTTTCATTCGCAGTTTCAGGATATTTTAATTACACAAAACTAGTTACCACTCTGCCATAAAGATACTGTGCATTACTGTGGCAACCATGGGAAACATTACGGTATCCTTCATTGCCTGGTTAGCTAGCTGATGAACTCGTAAACTCTCTTTTACTTGTCAGGAGTCTTCCTGCTATTTTCTACTTTCCAATGTCTGTCAAACACTGCTTTTTGTTCAGATTGCATCACTTATGCGGGATCACTCGACAGAATAATTTTTCATATATTGGTAGGAGTATAAGCAAATAATAAAATAATCTGGCACATGCAACGTGATTGATGAACCCTGAAAGGAATTGCTCTCTTCGTCGTTTTATTTAAATACCACATCTGAAAGGCAGCGCCAAACCAGCACACAAAGCGGTGGCATTTTCTAAATGCCAATAAAAATGATCAGACATATATTCATTGTCTATTGAGATTTGCCATTATGGAGCTTATGAATGATCTAGTGCAGATTTTTTTTTATTTTTATTTTTATTTGTTTTTACCAATGCCCTGTCACCTGACAAATCTCCCTTCAATTCGCATTTCTTTGAGTTGGCTTATTTCAGTGGACTTTGACTGTTGAGAGCAGTTTTCTGGGGTGCTATTCCAAGTCTTAGATGTAATGTTACAAAGGATGTGCACATAAACTGGGCATGAAACAAAATATGGCTTTCATGCATTCACTGGCTTCCCTCAAATTACTGCAGCGATCGATTTTCTGTATTTCAGTAATGCAATTGCACATGTTCATGGTGAAAATGATCAGTGTCACATAAAGTGCAAATCTTTTAATTATTGTGGCCTCTACTATTTTTACACCTTGTACAAGCAGCGTGCGTAATATGTTAGTGGACATGCAATTTAGCATCTGCTATTTCGGATTTATTTAGTAAATATGACCCTTTCATGTGTTTGGAAGACTTTCTTTTCAGCTTTCAAAAGTTTGGGTCATCCAAGACTGTTGTTTTCTTTATTCTACTTATTTGACATCTGTTATGTAGCACAACAATTGTTATACAAATGATGATATTGGCAATGGCATAGCGTCTCTCACACTGCTAACTTGTATTAACGTATCTTTACAGGCAAAACTCATGTATGAAACATAGGATAGCCATTCAATACTATTGTTCAATCATCAATGTAACAGGTCCTGCCTGGTTAACAAATATGTTATAACACAGTCAGTCACATTATCACTGATATATCTTTTTTTGTTTCAGACCATAGGCCTATAGTTTAAATTGTGGATTTGATGCCGATGTAAATATTGAAAAGTGAAATGTTCTTGTTTCTCAGTGTTCGAATACTTTCGGAGGGGGCTGTAGCGCCAGGAAGCGTTCTGACAAGAGCGCGAAAAGGGAATTTGTTCGGAGCAAATGATTTGATGGATCATACAAACTGCATGTTCTTGACAGCTGTTTGACGCCATTGGGTGAAAGTATGGAGAGTACATGTGACAATGTAGAAATATAAGGGTATTCCCCCTGTAAACCATCCCAGGACAACCCTGTTATGTAAGAAGTCGCTGGCTCTAAACAAAAGCCATAAAATGACTAATCGAGGGAAAGCTGTGCTGCTCTGGCAATTCTGCTTTGGGAGTGTTTCAACTGGGCCACAATCCCACCGCTCATGATTAGAAGTCTTGTCCAGAGTCTATCATGGGTCTATAAAACATGACTCACATGCTCCACAAAGCTCCAGGCCATCCCCAGGCATCCATGAACAGAGGCTGTCCACAGAGACTGATTTAGTACATGAAAAGCATCCTCAGTTTGCTCCAAAAAGTCCAACAAACCCACACAAATTATTCCACTATAAAACACAATCAGCGTCAATGTTCCCTAACAATCTCACCAATCTGATTCATCATTGGCTTTGTGACCGGATTCTTTGTCAGGGACTCGCGCTGAACATCTGGAAGACTTGATCTCAGTAGAAAAATAACCCTACAAAAAGCTTTTCGCTGGTATTTAGGAACAGGGCTCCTGCTAACCACCCAAAAAATTATATCACTGTCATTGTTTTCTAAATAGGGCTTTATTTGTTTCCTGCTAGTACCGGCCCATTCTGCTCATTTTTCATTTCAATGAGTTTTGGTCCATGGCTAAGATTTGCTGCTCTTGCTAGGTGCAACAGACACAACTGTATATACTAGTGTGCAGATGTGCAACTCTTTCAACACATATGTTGAAGGTTATTACAGTACACAATGTTTATATTACATTTTGTTTGATTGTGTTGCAAGTACTTTTTTTTTGTGTGTCATTAAGAGTTGAAAGAAGGGCATTTTTTTAATTCACAGTTCATCCCTACAGTTATTGTGGATGTTGGCTAAATGTATGAATTAGTATGGGAATTCTTTACTTTAACAATATAATAATAATAATAATAATACATTTTATTTGTGGGCGCCTTTCTAGAAACTCAAGGACACCTTACAACAAGCAGTTAAAATCACGAGTACAATGTTAAAAAACTACATCAAATAAGATAAGAAAAAATACAACAAAATAAATAAATAAAACAATGGCTTTATGGTCTGAGTGAATAGGCTTGTCGAAACAGATGTGTTTTGAGGCGGGATTTGAAATGTGTTAATGAGGCTGTATTACGAAGGTCAGCGGGGAGTGAGTTCCATAGCTGGGGAGCAGAGCGACTGAAGGCTCTATTTCCCATGGTGACGAGGCGAGCAGGGGGGACAGAGAGGAGGACAGAGGAGGAGGAACGAAGAGAGAGGAGGAACATATCATATTATTATATCATATCATAATAATATGATATGATTATTATTGTTGTTATATTTCACGGGCGGCCCGGTGGACCAGTGGTTAGCACATCGACCTCACAGTGTGGAGGTTCAATTCCAGCTCCGGCCTCCCTGTGTGGAGTTTGCATGCGTGGGTTTTCTTTGGGTACTCCGGTTTCCTCCCACATGGCAGGCTGATTGAACATTCTAAATTGTCCCACAGCGTGAGTGTGAGCACGGTTGTTAGTTCGTTTCGGTGTGGGCCCTGAGATTGGCTGGCAACCGGTTCAGGATGTCCCCTGCCTACTGCCCGAAGACAGCTAGAATAGGCTCCAGCACCCCCCTCCACCTGTGTGAGGATAAGCGGATTAGAAAATGGATGGATGGATGGATTATAGTTCACATTTTTAAATACACATATTTAATCTGATTATTTCCCCTTTATTAGGGTTTGCCTGGTTTGCCAGGGAGCACCGGCCTCACAGGACAAAAAGTGAGTATTTGCCTTTCTCTCACCTGAATACATTCAGTGAGCCACTTAGCACATGGTTGTCTAATAGTGTATATTTTTGTCTAAGGGGGAAGCTGGTTTTCCTGGATCAAAGGGCCCACAAGGATCAGATGGATCACCTGTAAACTCACGTTTGACCATTAATTTAAAAGATTATAAGAGCTTGTTCAATTGTATGGTTTTGTTCTCTTACAGGGGGAGATGGGTCCAGCAGGTCCACCTGGTTTCAAGGGAAATATTGGCCCAAAGGTATTCATCATAAAATAAGAGAATACCAAAATAAAATGTTAAATCCAACATGGAAATGTCGACCTAAAACATTTTCCATTCTTATTTTGAGGTGATACATCAAGTTGTGTAGTTATGAGATTGAAGTGAAAAGCAAAGTTCATGCATGTCATGCTAACATGGATTTTAATAATTTTAACTATGTCACGAACAATGCGGTTCTGCGACCTGTAACTGTTTTCACAGGGCAGTAAGGGTGAAAATGGAAGTCCGGGTAAACAAGGGATACCAGGTTCTATGGTATGCTTCAACTGTCACTTATCTTTTGATAAATAATGACACGTGAACATTTGTATTGTTCAGTTTTTTTGGATCTGAAAACGAAGAATGTAAATAAGTCTTCTTTGCTAATTTCCTGTGCTTGGCTTTTTAAAGGGCAGACCAGGTGATCCTGGACAAGCGGGTCAGCCCGGACACCCAGCGGTGCCCGGCCTAAAGGGAAGCAAGGTACCGGTATTTAAAATGACACTAACTGAGGACTGTATTACGAATGGACACCTTGTGCCATCCCTATTCTGTTCTGTTAGTCCAGTGGTTGGTGCATTTTTGCACATGTACAAAGAGATGAGGTTAAAAAAACGAACTAAATAAATCATGTAAAACATTTTCCTTTCAGTTTGTTCACTCTGAAATGTACTCTTGTCTATTCCGTTAGGGTGAAAGGGGACATGCAGGTGTAAGAGGAGATCTGGTAAGACTGCAAATTCGATGGCTGGTTTCTTTTAGTAAAAAGAACATAATAAATTAATAAGCGAGTGTTGAACTCCATAATTCACAGTCCACGTGGATCTTGCCAACGTTTGCTCAAAACTTGCTCAACTTATTTTGATTGAGTTTTGAATTTCTGATAATAAAACTTTGGTTTGGCCTCAAAAACAACACACATGAACAAAAGTGTACCCATCAACCCGAAAGTAAAAGACAAGCTCAGATTGTTGTATGAATAAAATATATTCAAGAGTCTCCAAAACAGCAAAACAGTTTTGAGAATTGAGCCGGCAATCATTTAAAAGCTATTGAAACTGTGATTTACATTTAATACCGTGCTTAATAAAGTGATAAAGTCTTAACATCTTCCTGTATTTTGAGTACAAACGATTGAATTTGTTTTATTTTCAGGGAATGAAAGGTGACAAGGGAGCAGATGGAAAATCAGGGAATCACGTGAGTTCATTTTGACCCATTCCGTTTCATGAGGCAGTCTTTGCCAACCTCTATGAAGCCAAGGCACATTTTTCACATGAGAAAAAAATCTCACAGCACACCAGCAGACAAATCTGACCGAATCCCGAAATAACGATGATCTCATCTCAATTTACTCGCAAATGTACTTCCTCAGTGTGCTTGCTAACACGTATTCTCTCATCTAGTGAATGGCAGAATGTGGGCAGCATGGATACACACGTTAATTGTACTTTCTGCCACCTAGTGGAGGAGCATTTAAGTGTTCTCCCTGCAAGTAGACATCATTAGCATATACAGGTAATTGACTGATGAAAAAAAAGATAAATTTTCTTCCAGTTAGGTTTAATTAGATTATTTTTCAAGGCACATCTGATGATATCTCATGGCACATTTATTTGGCACTGCAGTGATTGAGGGTCACTGTTCTAAATAACATCCACAATGAATGACTTTCATTAATCATGTGTGTTTTTATTCATGAATCATGACATAATAAGATTTTAATTTATCCAATTTACCTTGTACCGGGTGAAAGATGCTTACATAAATCATTATATGTGATGTTTCAATTCTTTTCAACATCGCTATGTTGATCTATATTTTCTTTTAGTAAACTCCGAATTCGTGTCTTTTATAATGGATGCTTGGCCGCCTTGAGCCAAAGCTGTTTTGATGGCTTTGTTGCCTCTTTTGCGAGCCTTTCCTGATATATTTCACAGATTGGTTTCGATGCATGCAAGTCCTCTAAAATTGAACTCTGAAAAGCAGTTTTCTTTTTTTTTTTTGGAAGTTGTCGGCTTTTTTTCTCTATTTTTCTGTGTTACAGGCTGTTATTTACCTGTATCACTTGACCTTGATGAATATTTTGATTGCAGCGCACCAGGCTACACCAGATTTACCAAACAAAACTTTATTTCGACTAGTTTGTGCAGTCTCTCTGTACGGCCTGGAGTTGAAAACCACTGCAATAGAGGACTGTATATGTATTACTTGAAGAGGGCAAATTAGACTGCAGTCTGCCTGGTTTTGACGAGGTGCCACAAGAGACACTTTGGTTAACCTGTACTTGGGTTCTGGCGCTGCCCTTGGCTGTTGCTTTATACTGCAGTTTGAGAGCTTTGTCATTGCCAAATGTATTTTCTTCTTGTTCCACAGGGTTCACCAGGACTGAGGGGACTTAAAGGGGAGGTATGTGAACCTACCGGTAATCTCTCATCAAACCTTTGTCCAATATGATGTTGACTTCTAACACTGGCCTTGTGATTTTGCTAGAAAGGGACAACAGGGGATCCGGGTCAGAGAGGCCAGGAAGGTCAAATGGGCCGCCCTGGACAGCCAGGTCAGGCGGGCCAAACGGGACCCCGAGGCCCTCGGGGCGACACGGGTCCTGCCGGACAACCTGGCCCGGCAGGAAGCTCTGTACGTCTTGCACACATTGACCACCGGTGTATTTCTTCATGATGTGCAACTGCATGTTCATGTTTGTGACTTGCATCACTACAGGCGGGTGACGTTTCAGACATGCACATTCGACAAGTTTGCAGAGAAATTCTTCAGTGTGAGTGCGTTGGGATCTCCTTATTTGTCAGCAATCGTTTCCAAACATTCACATGAAATATCCTCTCTTACAATTATCGTAGCTGAACTGCCGTCAATGTTGTTGAGCCACCAGTCAAGTAGCTGTTCCATGTGCCAAAGCCTTCCTGGAACACCTGGCGTCCCAGGTCTTACAGGGCCCCGGGGTCCCAGGGGACTCCCTGGCATGTCTGGCGCCAGGGGGCAGCCAGGCTACCGTGGTCATCCAGGGCTACCTGGTGTTAATGGAGTAAAAGGTAAAAACAGTCAGAATTAACTGTAGTCTGTTCCTGTTGTTGACATGTCCGAATAAGAATTGTATGTACCTTTGTAGGAGATTCTGGGCTTAAGGGTGAAAAGGGAAGCCCGGGCCGCACCATACATGGGGACCAAGGACCACCTGGGCCCCCAGGTAAGATGCCTCATCACCTTGCTTTTCCTTTCGCATGTCATGCAGTACAAGTGATGTGTCTGAATGAACCCGAGGTTAGTTGCTGTGCAACCGGTGAGACTGAAGAGTCTGGATGTTACTTGTCTTCTCTTTATTTGGCAAAAAGTGACAAAATGACCAGACAGCAACATCAACAAAAACTACACAACGAAAAAGCACGTTAAAACCTGGTTCAAGAATTTGAAGCAACGTTGACACGTTGTTAGCCTCTGATGATAACAAAGTCATTTTTATCTTGACAGGTCCTGTAGGTCGTCAGGGTTATGGCAAACCGGGCACTTCAGGTCAACCTGGACCACCTGGTCTTAACGGAGCAGAGGGTAAAAGCGGTAAACCCGGCACACCTGGCCAGCCTGGGGTGTGTGACCCATCCTTATGCTATGGTAGCATGATGAGGCGGTCCTACTACAGCAAAGGACCAAACTATTGACTAAAGTCCACCAGTGTGAGGCTGGTGTGAAGCAAACAACCATTCTCAGGAAGTTCTCATCCTTACAGTTGTCCTCTGGAAAGTAACAAATTGACCTCTTCTAAATATCGACAATCAATCTACATACAACCATCAAAAAGCCATTTTTGTCACGAAAACGAATGAATCATTTTCAAACGTCGGGAGAAGAGTACAAAAGAATTTCCAAGGTGGTTTATGCAGTATACCATTGATCACAAAGAAGGAAGTAACTGCCAAGTGGACATAATATGGCATAGCAATGACTTTGTATGTAGTTTGAGGCCCCTTTCAAATTAATGAAAAGAAAAAGACTGCTCGATAAACTGTGTCGCTGATTTCAGGAACATCAGCTCCAGGTGCATCTGCATGAATGTCAAGCAAAAGACAGGCTTTGTTCATCATGTCTGACAGAAATCTGCCATCTTCATCTTGTCACGTCTATTATTGCAATGAATTCTCTGTTTTATGATCTGATGAAAGCAAGGCTGAACTTTGAGCACAATTCCAAAAGATACTGTATGATTGGCTCACAATCAATGTTGCACACCTAAAAAAAAAGAAAACAATATCCAGCAGTGAAGTACAGTGGTAAAAATATCGTGCTTTGTGACTATATTTCTTCAGCTGGAACTGGGAAATTAGTCAATGTGGAGGGAATTATGAGTACTGTTGTCCAAAAAGGAGTCAATTTTGGCATAAATCCTCCAGGTTTCTGTGAGAGGTTGAAGAGGTATTTAACCTTTCAGAATGATAACAGCCAAAAGCATACATCCAAATACTTTGCCAGAGGAACCATTTTGGAATGGCACAGTCAGACTCCAAGATGAAATCCAGTTGAAAGTTGCCCGTGGCGTACGGTGCACATGACATTTGTGCAAAAAAACAAAAAAATCAGCCCAAAAAATAAAAATAAAATAAAAAATCACAAGGGATAGTGCTCACAAATACGTTTTGGTAAAAAGGTAGTAGTGCACATGACATTTGTGCAAAAAATAATTTCACCCCCAAAAAATAAAAATTCACCCCTTGTTATTTTTTCCTCTTGTATTGTCCAAGTCAAAACTTTCAAGATATTTTTAAATCATTCCGATAGTTGCTTTAGAGTAACCTGTAATTTGGTGTGTAGACTTTGTGTCGATCACAGTCTATGATCTCGCTAATCAGCATGGCGAGATTGCACCACACATTTTTTCATGATAAAATGTCCATGATAAAATTGGTCTAGCTTTGGTCTCCTTAAGGCTTAAGGCCCTGAAATTTGAATCCTGACATAAAAATGAACAAATGATACAATGCAAAACTCTTTGCTAAGTTTAAGCTTTGGACTGTCCGAGTTTGTATGGCTGGGCCATGATCCCAGATTGCCCCCTGGTGATGGAATGCTGCATAATGGGCCCTAAATGGACTGATTATGACGTGGACCGTTGTTTCCCAAACTGTGAGCAGCCCAACTCACTTTGTCTTTTCAACAGAAGAACTAATGCTCTTTTTCATTCGTGTTTATAGCGTAAAACATATTCTGGGACTGGATGGTAAGAGATCACAATACATTTACTGAATCGGTAAGTGTTCCGTATTAAAAAAAAAAAAAAAAAAAGAACAATTTGAGAAACAATGATTAAATGCTCAGTCAATATATTACAGAACAGTAGTGGACTGTTTTTTTTCAGTTAAAACAACAACAAAAAAAGCAAACATTTAATTGGCTGCCTTTAGCTAATTATTCAGTGGTATTAATTTCAAAGCGTTAATCATGAATTCACTTTCTATCCAATCACCATGGTATTACACAAGGATTGTAATATTGGCTAGCATTATGTTTTCAATTACTTATCGGGCCCTTCATTGCTGTAGCAACTATTTTTATTATTTATGATGAGTCATAATTGTTGATTTGTAGCATTGCCAAGATTTCTTTTTTTATTATTATTTTTTATTTTGTACCTTGTGTTCAAACATATTCAAATTAAACGGTTTTTTTTCAGGTTATGTTATCTTTATTTCAAGAAACGAATACCGCTGTTGTGCGAATATTTGCCCATATTAAAATGATCGAAAAATGGAACTCAACGGCAGGTGCTGAGACAGCCATTAATCCTTTTAAATGGCCCTAACACTTTCCAAATGTAAAGTGAAGGACCTTTGAGCAACCTAAAATAACATCACATCCCAATTTTACGGGGTGTCAATTTTTGGCCTCAGTCTCTGTCTTATCCTTGGCAAATGTTAAGTCTTCTGAAGAGATTCTTGACTTGACCATAGAGGGACAGAAAAGACGTGCGTGTACTGTATTTTACACTAGGTGGTGCTGTTGGTCATTTTAATGGAACCTAAGATCATTTGTTTCACTTTGGAGAACATCTTAAGACAAGTTTGTTTGTTTTTTATTTAAATCCTGATTAAATTCAAAGGCAGCTTCTCTAAAGGTATTTCCCGATTGCAGAGTTGTTTTTTTGCTTGATTTGATGTGCAATTCTACATAGAGATACAGCTGGTTATCATTTAGTCCTGTGCACACAAGGTTTTTATGTATAATACTTTATCCTGGCGCTGTGTTTCACTGTAGTAGGGTTCAGATCCGCGAACCACACTTATAGTAATTGTTGTTGTTGAAGTGTAAGAATGTTTTCATTACATCTCCTCAGTGGGCCATTCATCATGCCATTCAGTATAAAACCTGCTTCCAGCGCATTGTGTGTGAATGCTGCAGTCATAGTGACTTCAATAAGTCGAGGTGATTAAAAGGCTCGGCCACTATTCTTTCACTCGTTAGGATGGGATCTCGAATTTCAAGTGTCTCCGTTTACACATTCACCGTGGGAGTGGGGTTGTGACATTTTTATTGCGGCCTCTAGAGGTGGATGCACAAACAAAAAGTGGAGTGTGGGATGTTCTCAGAGGGTAACATGCACCCCGCCACTCTCTCTCTCTCTCACTCTCTCGCTCTCTCTCTCTCTCCCTCTCTGTGGGGAGAAAAGTGAGTGCAGGGGCAAAAGTTGACTCTTCCACTACAATTTCATCCCCAGTACACTCCTGCCTACCTTTCTGGGAGTAGCTATATATTTTTTTGTCTTGCTTTTTTGTTTTGTTTTGTTTTTTTCATCAAAGAGGCGTGAGTTGAGGGACGTTGTCACAAGTCCATAAATAGACAGTGAGGCTTTGGATGGACCGTGGATGAGTACAAAGTTGAGCAGGAGAAGGAAACGGAGGAGTGCTGCTTTGGCTGCAAGCTAATACCTCATTTGTCTCCTCTCAGTTCTCCTCCGTTACCAGCCTGGACGCTGCGCTGCTTCATCCATGCGTCCATGATTCCACTCTGGATATCTCTGCTCAAGGTCTTCCACACAGTGCAATGTGGTTGAACTTGTGAGCCTGTCATGAGCAACATGTCCCCTCGGAGCCGTGCCGTGCTTGGACTTACTTGGAGTTGCTTAACTTTTCTGTCCTGTGCTCATTGCGCCTTCAGTGACAACCATGTGCACTCCAGTTTTATCTACAGGAAGTTGCGCAATCACGAACGACGGGAGATCCAGAGGGAGATCCTCTCCATCCTGGGCTTACCTCATCGTCCGAGGCCCTTCTCTCCCGGGAAACAGGCGTCCTCCGCTCCACTCTTCATGCTCGACCTTTACAACGCCATGGCCGTGGAGGAAGAGGGGGTGCCGCAAGGTGCGGGGAAGAGCCACATTGCCAAGACCCAAGGGCACTCCAGGAAGGGTTACTATAGCCCCCAGCATGTGGGCTACTCCCGTGTGGCCCAGTCCTACCGAGCGGCCCCTCTGCTGGGTCAAAGCCCGGCGCTCAGCATAGCGCATGACAACCACTTTCTCAATGACGCCGATATGGTGATGAGTTTTGTCAATATAGGTAAGTCACAGACTTTATCTAAATGCAACAACTCCTCAAATTAAAATACCACCCATTAGAAAACAGTCAATAAAAAAATAAAATTAGGCATGCAGTTCTATAATGTACAGGATTGGGCTGGCATCCAAAGGAATGTTTGACTGTTTGGTTAAAATATGTGCGTATTTACCGTAGGTTTTTTGTTGTTTTTTTAAAATTTGAATATGGTGTGTAGAATGAGCATATAATTTACTCGGTGATTGTGGGATGTGAGCCTCGAGTCATTTGGTCTTAGCGTTCAAATGCCGTTTCACATTGCGTGCATTTGGACTGCTTTGGTGCAAAAGACTGCTGATCTCTATAATTGGTGTGTTTGTTCAGTAGCTGTGACCTTTGAGCCTGAAGTTCAGTGCGACTTATCAGATGACTGTCTGACCTTGAGAAAATTGGTCTTAATTATTTCCTGCCATTTAAACTTGAGAAGGCAGCAAGCCTGATATTGACGCATACCTTGACTTCATAACTGTCGAGCTGCGCTTCGTGTCCCCAAATTAACTGGACGGTGATTGTACCACAAGATTATCTCTGCAAGGTTTTGCATCTTGCTGACAGGTTCAATGTTTTATTTTTCAGTAGTAGTGAATTTGTGTGGAGTTTGTTGGCAGTAACTCACTTTGGCCCGAGCCCATCTGCTTCCACTTAACGCTCCACCGGGGCATGTACATTGTCAGCCTTAAAAGCTCTGCTCTCGTTCTAGTGACTGTCAGTGAAGTGTTCAATGGGCCTCTGTTTTTATTACAGTACACTCAAATATAGCAACTTGACAGGGCTTATCGTAAATCTGCTAGTTTACAGAAAAGTTGAGACAGATATTGATGAATCTTTAAAGCATCGCATTGACCACGACTGGACTCAGAGCCCACCTTAATCCGAATCACTGAACTCTTCTCCACTTGAAAGCGGAATGTTTAATGGTCGGTGTCTCCTCTGCTTCAAATTACTGCCTGTGGCTCCTTTAATGGAACACACTCAGCAGGGAAAAGCGTCAGACCTGACCTCTGACCTGTTTGTGCTAAGTAGCCACAGGCGTCCCCTTACGATAAAAAATATTAAAGTGCACTGAATGCTCTCGGTAAAAATATATTAAAGTTCACTGCATATGCCAGCCAATCCAACTGCGAAAGCAAGACTGCGGGTTGTCACGTCGCACGTCCCAGTCCACAACCTTTCAGGCATGTCACATTTTGGCTGACTTTTTTTCTTGGATCAGAGAACCTTATTGGGCATTTATTGCGCTCAACCATTTTCAATTTATTTCACAAGTATTTATGTTGGTGTTTAGTTATATTTACATATATTGTGATACAGAAAATGTAGGATGATCATGTACAATTCAATATGGATCACCTCTTCATATTCACTATTCCTTACAAGCAGTGGAAGAGGCCTTTGCATGCCAAAATTTATATTCATGTGAAATAAATATGTATGATAACTGTGTAGCTGATCTGAAAACCCTTCCACGGTGTACCCCACCTCTCGCTCAATGTCACCTAGGATAGGCTCATCCACGACCCTTATGAGAGCAAGCATTAAAGTATGGTTGGATGATACCAAATAAATGATGTCTGAAGTGAGCTTTAAAGCAAAATAAAAATACTGTCATGCAGAAAAAGCACAGAAATGGCAAGAGTCAGACGGTGCGGCACAAATTCATTGCACCTACTGGATGAAATCCAGCATCCAGTGGGTGCTGCTGTTTTTGTTAGCAAATGAATTTGAATCATTGATATATTGAGATTTTATTACAGATACTATTCGTTCAGGTGTCTGTGTTTGTCATCAATTGAGATATGTCTATCATCAGAGGCCACTATTTACAGAATTACTGTATTCAGGTTTTACCAAAGAAGGTCAACTCAAGGTCAGCAATGAGGTCAAGCAGAGCCTCACCTGACGTTGAGGAATCCCGTTTGCTCTCTTCTCTGTCATGAGGAGCACAGAAAAGTGTCTTTAATTGAAATCAGCCTGTTTTTCTTCACTGACAGCTCATTCATCATGGCCACAGAATGCAGTTAGGCACACAGTGGAGGGCCTGTCTGGGAACCACTACCTGTATTCATTTGACTGATTTAATGAAGTGGAAAGTACTTTTGTTGGGAGTCAAAATGTTTGGATTGGATCGGGAATGTAAAAGAAGATGTGAAAAATGACACACTTCAGACAATATGTTCAGGAGGTGTGAAGTCGTATTTGGCAGTTCGAGAAATGCAATTCACACTGTACTATTTTACTTCCTAGTGGAGAAAGATAAAGATTTCTCTCACCAACGAAGACACTACAAGGAGTTCCGTTTTGATCTGACTCAGATCCTGGATGGAGAGGCGGTCACTGCTGCAGAGTTTCGCATCTATAAGGACCGCAGCCATGGCCGCTTTGACAATCTCACACTGAAGGTCACTATTCATCAAGTCATTCAGGAATTTCCAAATAAGTGAGTATCAAACATAAAGACCCAGAATGGAACTGCAAGTCTGACATCATTTTCAGCTAAAACATGACTTCAATTATTATTTTTGCTGTTATATGAGAGTTATAAATGTTGAGATGAGTTGTACAAGGTTTTCAGAGAGTGATGGTTTAAACATTTTAGAATTCATCTCGAAATAAATTAAAATGATCAGTCTTGCGTTATTTTACCTTTTCATCTCAGCACTCCAGTTGGAAAGGATTTCTTTTGATTCCGTTTTTTTCTTTTTTTTTTTTTTTAAACAAGCGACAGTGGCAGCTATTATCTTACAACCTTGGATCACTATCTCTGTTCTCCTTCATTCACACCACGTCAGCCTTACAAATATAGTTCTCGGATAAAGAGAAGCCCATTAGCAAGTTAGCCACTTATGAAGCTTGGAGGGTCCATCACTTATCACTCGTCTTGTGTTTCTTGCTTGGTTGGCCGAGTCCCAGACAAAACCGCAGGGGCCCCTATCAGAGGGTTCGGGGGCTTCCATAGTGCTCCCCGCGGTCACTGTTATACCCACTATACCTGCCTGTTTCCACTATATAACGGAAGTTTAAATGGTGACATAGCTGAATGCACTGCCTGCTGAAAAAAAAAAAGTGTGGGTGATCGAAAGGGAGATATGACCCTCGAGGGCTTTGAATAGGCCAGAGTCAATAAACTCCACCGTCTTAAAGGGGAAAGGTTTATGTTGGCATATTTGTTTTCACAGGGTGTAGGCTATTGCAGGTTGTGTTACTGAAACCCAAATCACATAAACCACACTGGAAGTCGATCACACAAACTGAGAAAAAAAAATTCTAAATGGTGGTACCTGGAAATATTAAGTAAGGATGATGTATGTTAGAGTCCGTGAGCCAATCAATTTGAGAAAATGTTGTTGTTTGTTTGCTTTTTTTTTTTTTTAACTCGGTAATTTGCGTCGACTTTTGAGGATACTGCTGCGAAAGCTTCATCGACTCTATATGGAGTGTACAAGCAAACCCACAAGCCATTTGACGAGCATTTCAATGTAGTCATCCGCATTCCTTTCCTTTGAACTTTTCCACATCTTTTCATCATCTATGTTTCTGTATGTTTGTTAACGAATAACAGACACCGGACACCAGTGTTCATTATGTGCCGCTGTATTGGAAACTGCCGGCCGTACAAACAAGCACACGCACTTCCCCTGTGCTGCAGGAGCAAACCATTCTGAAAGGGGGTGGTCACTCCCTCTAACACAGTCAGGCTATGTTTATTGTGTTGGTCCTTCTTGCGTGGAAGTCTCTCTACGATATTGTGTAGACCTCATTTCGAATGACTACACTTGGTTCGATGACAACAATGGAGACCTTTTACTTTCGCTAGGTCGCTACCACTGTAGCGCACTGTCACTGTCAGACGAACACAGAGTAGCTCCACCCGCTTTATTTATATGGACACAGCACACTGTAACCTTCCACACAAAATAGTTCCAAACAAGTAACAATCGCATCAGTGGCATACAGCGAATACCTGTATGATACAGAGAGAGAGAGAAGAACAGATAACTTTTGTCTTGTCAGTGGAGCAATATGGTGACTTTTTAAATGTAAACTTTCCATTCATAAACACTTTAAGTATCAGTTTTCGGTGTCTCGCACAGCCGTGGCTGGCAAAACAGACATGGGCGTGGACTTCTGCAGCGCGCTTGTTGTTTTGTTTCTGGTGTATTTATAGAGCAACGTAACATCCGCTTGTGACGTGTGCCGCGTTAATCTCGCGAGAAAATTTTTAATCCCGTTAAAATTCATTTAAATTAATGCCAATAAAAACGCACTAAACTGACAGCTCTAAATATATATCTGTATCTATATCTATATCTATCTATCTATCTATCTATCTATCTATCTATCTATCTATCTATCTATCTATCTATCTATCTATCTATCTATCTATCTATCTATCTATCTATCTATCTATCTATCTATCTATCTATCTATCTATCTATCTATCTATCTATCTATCTATCTATCTATCTATATATATATATATATATATATATATATATATATATATATGAACTGCAGTCAAGGCTTTGGAAAAGCACCTTGTTGAGTTGGTGACTGATCAGGAGAGCCCATGAACCGTTGAGTCACTTTTAATCATAGTATTGTAACTCAGGTCTTTATATTCAGCACTCGCCTACATATCTCTGTAGCAAACTGTTCCCTTCATTCCTTCGTTCTTTGCTCTGAACTTTTCGCAGGTCACTCTCTCAGCTTCTTCGTAGTCTGCTCCCAGTCCCTTACACACTGATGCTCTCTACTGGTGGGGAGTGGTACTGCCAGTAATGTGCAATCCAACACACCTCAAGGAATAAAATTCACTTGACGGTGGCAATTGAATGGGTTCCTAACTTAAAGCAGTCATTGGCTGCTAAGAATTTTGGTTGCTTGGAGTTTGAGATAATCTGCATAATTGACTTTGTTTCTCAATTCCAACTTTTACTTTTAAAGATGAGTCTACCCTTCAGTTATACAGTATCAGTTTTATTTCAAATTCACTCTCTTGGTGTACAGTATAAAGGCCAAATCAAGTAAACCTTTTAGCCTTCCAAAGTGTAGAATCATTTTGAATGTCATTGTGAAACTGAAAAATTGATGCATTTATTAAAGATTAATCCCCTGTTTTAACAGGATTTTACCACCTTTCCTCTTTTCTAAAGCTGACTTAGGTTTTTGACAAACGTGGATTGCATTCATTCCTAAAAGCCCCAGAAGGCCACTCGTTTCAAGTGACTCGCTGCAGCTGGTATTTGTCAAGATAAACCGGAGCTGCTGAGTTTCCTCAAAAAAGAAACGTTAAAAGGCCAGTCAGGGTTCAGTGACTGATGCAATTATCAGTGGTTAAAAGTCCATACGGTATTTTAAAGTACCCAAAGGGCCAACATTTTGTCACAGTGGACACCCAAACTACTAACCTATACTTATTATGTGTTGTTTTACGGTATTTTTCAGACTGTATAAGTCGCACCAGTCAAAAAATTCATGAAGAAGGAAAAAAAAAACATGAGTCGCTCCAGACAATAAATTGCATTTTCAGGGTGGTGAGGTTCAGCAAGAACAGTAGAGCTGAGTCCCGTACCCAACATACCCGTTCTCTAATTGTGGGTGCGTTCTGAAAAACGCACCGAGTGTGGGGGAACTTCGAGCATTGTTCGAATGTGCCTTTTGGTTTTATTCAGAGTGACGCAGCCCACTGAGTCAAGTAGTACGGATGGAAATGCTTCAATCACGAGATACTGATTTTTTTTATAACATAGGCAGCGTTCAGAAATTAATGGGAGTGGAGTACACACTGCCTGTCCGAACAGACACACTTGATTATACTGTATGTCTTATGACCAGCCAAACTACGAAAAAAAATGTGATTTATCGTCCCAAAAATATGGTACTTTGACATAGCATTGTTTTGCATACATGTGAATATCATACATTAAAAACAGAATTCGAGTTAGTTACGTGTACTGGGAAAAAATAAAATATCTTGTAAAACCTAATAAAATTATTTCAACCGATTGATTTTTGGTCACTACCTTGAGAGGGGACCTGTGAAAATACACTGCAGAAAATGAGTTAATTTAGTGCTGATTGGGACTAATAGAAAACGATGCACTATGTACAGTGCACAGTGACCTACATTAATATTTTGATGCCAGATAAATTTTAAAAAATCATATGAATTATATGCCTTGCTAGCTAATGTTAGCACACATACAATTGGAATGAATCCAGAAACACCCAAAAAAGGCATTCGCTGACAGCTGAGGCTGGATTGAAGATTAAAACCTGTAACATTCACCTGTAACAATTAAAAAGTGAGATACGAAACAAAATGCAATGGAAATTTCTGTTTCATGATAAGACGAAATCTTGGGGTAAATCTTTTTGTAGATGGGGGGGTTGCAACTGATAGACATCACGGTCGCCTCAGTCCCCTGAGAGAGAGTTTGAGGTCTCTCCTTGAGTGCACTGAGATGGTTGAATGCAAGGACTACTGCAGTTGTACAACACGTGCGCTCTGAATTGGCACATGATTTAGGTTCACTACTGTACATTTATGTGGAATTCCTCATGAGGTTGGCTTTTATTACACCTGTAATAAACACGTGACTAACTCTTGAACTTTTGGGGCCATGTGGAAAAACCGTGTTTCTTTCTGACTGTCACGCTTCACCACACAGCTCTGCAATCAATCATGGATGCAGCGCAAAGCTTTCAAACAAAACAAAGTGGGGAAAAAAATGGACCGTGCATCTTTTGGTTTCAATGTTAGAGGTACTTTCTAGGAAGATAGTTTTAAGAGGTTATCAGTTTGAGGAGATGGAGACTCTGAAACACGGAACGTGGCTTTTGGCTCCTTTTGGAGAGTAGGACCTCAGGCATCCATTAGTGATCCTGCAAGTCTCTGTTACTTCATTTATCTGTTGCTTTGTGACTTCTGCTGGCCTCCCCGATCCTTCACGAGAATACCTTCAAAGACCCATATGGTTTCTTTTTGTCTGCGTGCGCCTATTAAGGCTTTGCAATACCGAGGTACACAGAAAGTTTTGATTTACTTTGGAGCCGAGGCGAGCCCAAGTGTTTAGTAATTTGTTTGTAATGCAGCAAATAAGTGCCCGCGTTCATTTTACCGACTGAGCGGAGCTGATGCTGAAAAGCACAACGAGTGAAACTTGATAACGAACCTCAAACGGCCCTTTCAAACTGCAGAAGGGGTTGTAAGTCATTTCAAAGTGTATGCATTCATTAAGTTCTGGTGGTGAATAGTTGTGCTTTCATCTGCAGAGATGCGGAGACCTTCTTGCTCGACTCCAAAAGGGTCCAAGCATCTGACGGCGGTTGGCTGGTGTTTGACATAACGGCTACCAGTAACCACTGGGTGATGAACCCACAGCAGAATCTGGGCCTCCAACTATGTGTGGAGACTTTAGATGGTATGTCAAGGTCATCTTCCACCCCCGTGCCCCCTCATAATAAATGAAGTTTTGATGTTTACTTTTAAACTATCTTTTGAAAGCATCTTGTTAATAATGTGCAAGGAGCTGAAGCAAAGAAACGATCTCAACTCGACACGGCATGAGTATAAAGAGGAAGCAAAAACAGAAAAAAAAACATTCCGCATGCAGTAGGATCTAGCAGAAAGTAATACAAAGATGTGATAGAAATATGATTCATCAAAATCTGAAAGGCAGCTGCGAGGATAATCCTCTGCCTTCATAGACCGATTCAAATGGCAATCACACGAATGAACATGTATTGTTTAAACGTCAGTCAGACCGTCCCTAGTGTTTTTGGAAACGCCTCTAATGTTTAGAGTACGTTTAACATGCAACACATGTACTGCCTCATTATGTTAACAGGCCAATGGATTGTCCTTCTCCTTCCTTCTCTCGTCCTCTACATATGTTGTCATTGTGATGTTTTGAAGGCCGCAGTATCAACATGAAGTCCGCCGGCATTGTGGGGCGCAATGGGCCTCAGTCCCAGCAGCCCTTCCTGGTTGCTTTCTTCAAGGCCAGCGGGGTGTTGCTTCGCTCCGTCAGAGCCGCCGGTGGGAAAAAGAAAAACCACAACCGCAATAAATCAACCCATCAACAGGAATCATCAAGGGCACCGAAAACTGGAGGTACACGGTACACAATTGGCACTCGCTAATCTGCTTGTGATGACGCTTTTCCATTGGCAAAACAAGCCACTAACACCTAGCATTTTTGAAACCCGGTCAGCCGTATTCTAATGTTTCAAGCTGACATGTTGACGTTATCTTACCATGTTGCTCCGCCTTTGCTCTGGATGTTGCAGGATTATATATAGTCACCAGTCTCCACTTTGCTGTAGTGGCCCTCAATGTCCTCTCAAAAAAAACAACAACAATAAAAAAAACAACCCATCAGCCGACACTATTGATTCTGAAGGACCTGGGCAAATTAGATGGACATAGTAATGCATAGACGCTGAAATCTGATTGTCCAAAAAATACATAGAAACAAAAAAATTCTACCATCCACACATATCGTGGAAGCAGTGCAGCCAACGGAGACACCATGGAATGAAGAGAAGAAGTAATACTGTTTTATGGGACAAATACTAGAATTGAAGTTTTAAATGTACAACTTCTAATATATAGGCCAACAGAGAAGGCTTTGTTGGGCCTAACCACTCAGCACCGGTTACTTTACTGTTGCCAACAGCAACATGCTAAGAAGTAACTACAGGAGAGGCTGGCTCGCACATAGTGCGGTTTGTTGGCTGAGTTGCACCGATGAGTTCCATGTAATGCGTATTTCGTAAAGATTTTGACATTTGATAATCAGCCTCAAACTCAAACTCATACAAGAAGGGCCGCTTACCGATACAAAATCCTGCAGATGTAAGTTATTATAACTCCAAAACACATTCTCACCACTGTATGTTGTTGACGTCCTTACATAAGGAGAGTAAGTATATGCATGTGTGCTTCCTCCATTGACGAGTGCATGTGCAGTGTCGAAACGGCCTAGATGATGATATCAGTTTGAGTTGGGGCGGCCAACATCAATTTTTCACATTTTGCACAAAACAGTATTTCACTCTTTTGATGCCACTATCGCCTCGTGTGAAAAGAAATGACTCGTCTGCAGTCGCTTAACAGGTCATGTGCGTACAAAATGGGTTAAAGTTGTATTGCACCCGACACATATGGAGTCATAAAATTGGCATTTGTCCAAAGGCCCACCCTTCCAAGCTTGACAACTTCATGCACCAAATGTTTTTTAAAGCAACAACATGCTTCAATTGGAACTTAAAATAACAGCTGAAGTTCATTTTGATGGCTCGATGGGAGAAGTGTTGTTCCTGACTGTAGCTGTAAGTCTCATCAGTTGTGCTAATTGCTTTTTGTTGTATATGTCCTGCTTTAAAAACAAAGAAGCAAACAACAACAACAACAAACAATTTATATTTCAGATTATAACACAAGTGAACAAAAGCAAGCCTGCAAGAAGCACGAGCTTTATGTCAGCTTTCGTGACTTGGGTTGGCAGGTAAGACAAAACCATTTTCAGCGCAGTCAACAGTGGTTATTTTGTCACCAGTGATCAAATGAGATAACCGCTCTCATTTCGCTGCAGGATTGGATTATAGCGCCTGAAGGCTATGCCGCTTTTTACTGTGACGGTGAATGTTCATTTCCGCTCAACGCACACATGAACGCAACCAATCATGCAATTGTCCAAACTCTGGTAAGTTCTCACTCAACTTCATTCCACACCTTTAGGGCAAACACTGTCAGCGTAAATGTCACCGCTATGTTTGCCGCCGCCGTAATTCATTTGCAAAATGACAACATTCTTACCTCTTCTGAAGCCCACTTTATTTGCTGTCTTTTATAGGTCCATTTAATGTTTCCTGACAATGTGCCAAAGCCGTGCTGCGCCCCGACCAAACTCAATGCTATTTCGGTGCTTTACTTTGATGACAGCTCAAACGTCATTCTCAAAAAGTATCGAAATATGGTGGTGAGGTCTTGCGGTTGCCATTAGTGCCTGCGGTTGATTTTAATTTATGCTATCTGGAATATGTTGGAAAACGCATCGTCTCTGGCTGTGGTGTGATGTACAGTGTTATGTATATAGAGTTTTATTACCTAATTTATTCTCTGTTCAAAATAGCACTGAATATTGTGATATTTATATGATTAGTAATCATAATGTTGATTTCATTTTGATCTGAAATAATTACGTCCGTCGGCATATAGTCTTTCCGGAGTTATCGTGATAGACAATTTGCTCTTCTTTTCGAAGCGATTGAAATTACTCTGCAAAACACCGTGCTGAGCTCTATTCATTTTGCGACAAATTGTGAACTGTTGAGGTTAAAGTGTATTTAAAAAAAAAACGGCAAAAGAATTTCGATCACAAATGGCCGTTGGAAATGTTGGAGAGGAAAATGGGAGTTTTCTAATACAAACAAACGGCAGAGACATTTTCTATGTAGCTGTCATCATCTTTCAGCTCCAATGATATTCTTCACCTTTTCCATTGCAGCTCTTTTGTTTGCTATGAGCCCATATGGAATTGTGATATTCATTGTTCACTTAACTTCACCAAATATCTTATTCCTCCATGGCATTCGCTGCAAAACTCTTCATTCGATTTCATATTCATTGTTCACTTTACTTCACCAAATATGTCATTCTTCTATGGCATTCGCTGCAGAAGTCATTCTATCTCAATGTGATATTTGGACAAAGCGTATGTAGAATGCAGTGTATTTTTAATAAACATAACACCTGTAAATACCAATCTTTGCTGATTGATTTTTACAATTTTCCTGTATTCTCCACACAATGACCTGTGGCCTTTTAATACTCGAGAGCTCTCTTCCCACAGCCTGAGGCTACTTTTGTTGCCATTATTGTTAACACGGTCATTATGGGGGTTTGCTGCTGATATTTGCAGAATCTGTTGCTCACCAAAACGGCAACACAGATGTTACAAAATGTGGGGATGACCTTTTCGGTTCTCTCTGCAATTACTGCTCACTGCTGAGTATTAGGAAATACAGTAATTAAATTCCTCATGATATGCACTTACTGTAAGTCAGCCATTTGGGGTTAATTAATTGTTCCAGTCATCCATATTCTATAATGCTTAGCTGGAGTGTCTCCTGACTTGAAAGACACTTTTTTTTTTTTGCAACACTGGGGCTGGTCTACCATTTCAGATAGACAGTAAAAAGGAGAGCCAAAATGTTGTGTCCTTTTGGAGGTACAAGTCTTCCATTTGTCAAACAACACCGTCAGGTTTTTTCTGAAGGTTCCGGACTGAATTGTACTCCAGAAATGTGAACTCAGAAAGAATTGATAAAAAAAAAATTGGTCGCAAGACCGACAAAGTAGAACAAAGGACGTCGGTAAAACACCAGGAATACAACACACAATGCTGAATATAAACAGAAATAACCTGTCAATAAATAGAAAAAAAAGAAAAGAAAACGTGTGTTATATAAAAAAAACCATGGCAAATAATTACAACGAAAAACTACTTACAACGGTTAGGTTAAAAAAAACGTAAAGCATGAAACATGGAACATCTAGAAGAATTCAATTCTTGGCGGCAGAGCCATGAGCAACACGACTGATCCGACAGAGACATGCCATCTTGGAGGCCCTTAAATAGTCGGCTGATTAACAATGGCAGGTGTGCATTCTGGAGGGAAGGCCCTCCTCTGTCCCCTGCTGGAGACACACGAGAACAGAGTGGCATGGCTCAGGTGGGAGTGGAGCTGTCTCCCAAACTGAAGGTTGTGGGTATTGATCCTCATTTCTTGAATTTTTTAAAACGAATACTATGCAAGTAAACTTACCTCAAAAACACTCCTTCTAAAATGTATGTTGAATTTCTAACTTGTATCGCGCTTTTCTACCTCAAAGCGCTTTACACTGTTACCGCATTCACCTACTGATGACGCAGCATTAGGAGCAACTGGGGGTTCAGCGTCTTGCTCAAGGACACTTTGACATGGTTGCAATGGCCGGGGATCGGGCTACCAACCTCTTTGTTGGGAAACGACTACTCTATCACTCCGCCATGCCGCCCCAATAAACATGAAAGTGTGCTTTTAGGTATGTGCTAATGGTAGGGAGTGTGTAGAGGCATTCCGTTGACCTCCATTAGACCACAGATGAGTGATGATGACAAGCTTAGCTGCCAGTAGAAAAAAAATTATTGTAATTTTTTTCAGCAATCATTTCCACATTATGTCTGAAAGACATATCCATCACATAATTTGCAGTCATATTTTGAAAGTAAAACTGAGGGCGTAAATGTTGCAGTGTTGTTGCACATCAGTCAGGATTCGCATATTTTCTAGAGAAGTGCACTTGCACAGATTGGCTGTTCAGAGATTTTTCACAGTTTGTAGAAATGAGGAGAAGGCAAACACGATACGTCGCGTTGCAAGCCCCCACCTTCCTACTTTTATATACCTGTATATGTTTTTTTCGGATATGCTGGAACATTGAGTGTCTGTATTGCACGTAATTAAAAGCAGTGGCTGGCCTGCCCAGATGTTCTGTGGACTATGTTGACATTCAGTGAATGGAAGAGGCCACCTGCTAACTTAACACTTGGCTTGAGGGCTGATTTTGCATTCCTGCGGCCTGTTGCCTTGGCATGATTATTCACTGCACTTCACAATCGCATCAACTGTTTAATATCACGGGTTCCCTGCAATTCAGCAATATATCTTCTTGTGGGGGTTGGGGGTAGCTACTATGAATAAGCACTTATTTAAGAGTGGAAAGGCCAAATTTTGGCCACATTAATTAAAAAAAAGAAAAAAAAGAAACAATTAGCAAACTTTTAGAGTAGGTGACCTATTCTCCTCAAAGAGCTCTGTGGTCAAATCACCCAGAAGTGAGTCAGAGGTTCATTCGTGCTTTCCATCACATTCATGGCCATTTTGCGCTGAAAGATTGCAGTGCAGGTTCTTAATTGTGTATACATCATCATCTCAGGTTTAGTCTTCATAACAATATGAATGCAGTGGCAGCACGAGTATGAATGCCACACTTTTTTTCTACAGAGGGTGGCTTCCATCACAAACCATTTAAGTAAAATTATTATTTTTCTTTTACTTTGGGGCAGTTCAGCGGATGATGTTAAGTTAGCCGGTGTGCTCGCAGAACAGCGCTGTGAAGTGCGCACTTGGAGAACGCTCTCTACAATGATTCAAAGGGTTTGATGTACGCTGTTGTCATTTTTCTGAATGAAATATGATGACGTTCACCCCACATCCTCAGAATCTGTTTGCCTGTCCCTCCATGAAATTCACCAAAACAGTGTTGCCCTCCCTGCGCCACAACTTAGACCTCCTTCCAATAGGCATAAAGTTTAGTCTACTTGTAGTCACCAAATTGTCATGTGCATAGGGAGCAGGTAAAGGAAAACACGCTCGGACCACCACCGCAATCTGCCTAATTCTCAAACAAGCTAGAAGAGGCTATGAAAATTAAGATGTGAGTTTGTATGCAGAAAATGGGAAGAAATTGTGAAAATAGAGCCCCAAGTGCTTTCAGAAAGATAGTGTTTGACTTCAATTGCTACTCATTTATTATTGAAATCTAGCGAAAGACAGTATAAGTGGTTGTTAATTTAAAACTAATCCAATTTGTTCACTAACAGGAATTGCAAAAGGTTTCTTTTTAATGTGGAAATGTGTGCCTGCATATTTATGAGAAATGATTTGAGGATTATATGTATGTTTCTTAGTTTCTTGGGCACAACGCAAGAACCATTGAATAAAATGATTTATCAAATTTAATTCAGCAGACCACCACATTCTAAAAACTCTCTTTTAAGTTGCTTCTATGTCCAAGCAGACCAGTGATTTTTACAAGCTCCTCAAAAGATTCTATCGTGATTGTTTGCAAAGACTGTTTTGTATGTAATTTGTGTAAATATTTGCGACCCCCATTTTGAAACCACATATGCGATGAGTCAAAGGGAATTGGAAAAACAAATCCAAAAGGGTCCATACTGAGCATTTTCGTTATTTTTGATGTCGTAACAGTTAACATTGTTATAGGTATTTGCTTTAATAATAAATCCTGGTTTCATTGATTCGAGTTCTGTTAACCTTATTTTCTTACTATAGCCCTGAGTTTATTTTCATGGTGTCACCTTGCAGTCCATCGAGAAGGCAAGTGAAACTGTATCTAATAAAAATGTTGTGCAGTTTACCCAGTCCTTCTCAACACATATGGTTCTCCTTATTTGTGTTCGGTGGGTGGCCGATAGCTTCCATGCAGCTCAATCAGTCCCGACTGAGAAGGGAGAGCGTGCCGGTCACATTTTTACATGTTGTTTGGTATGACAAGGAATGTGTGCTCTCAGAGGGTGATGCTTCAACATGGTCAGGTTTTTCTTGCCACCAGCATGTGCACAGTCCATCTGCGGGCCATCAGATTAAACGATTGTATGTCTTGTGCTTAGAACAAAGCGCATGCAGAGTTTGAGCATTATATCCTTTTATCACGTAAGGCAGCACCAGTGGCAAGTTTATTTCATGGTCACAGGAAAGGTTGACTAATATGAATAATCACACAAAGACAGAATCGGCACAGCTAACTTTTCACAAATGCTTGTAACATATTGACACAATTTCCTGCAATTTGGATGCTGAACATGAACAGCACGGTGATTTAAATGATAGTTTGAACTAATTGGTACACCACAGCACGAGCCAAGAGAGTGCAGATCTTTTGTTTTTCGTGTAGATTGGAGGTAATTTCACTCAGTCAAGCTGGAACTCTGCAATTGCATCATTTATTTGCAGTTGAGTGAAGACTGATTCCGTTATTTGTTATTCTTCTTTTCTACTCTTGTTTCTTTAATTAAAGGGTGTTTTATATTGGCTTATGTGTATTTTCCTGATTGGAAACCACTCATCAAAGTAGCAAAATATTTAACTTTTTACTTTTCGAGACAGTTTTTATATTTGCTTTTGCTATCATCTTTTTGGCTTTTTATGTCTCACGTCATTTCACAACAATAATGTGTTGATAATAATGCTCTAGATCAGGGGTGCCCATTAGGTAGCTCCTGATCTACCGGTAGATCTAAGACAGGTCCAAGTAGATCCGAGGAGTGTCGAGAAGAAAAAAAACAAACAACCATTTGTGTGTCTTTGTACATGTATTTAAAAAATAAAATAAAGCAGGTAAATCTTAAATTTGTGTGTGTGTGTGTGCGTGCGCGCGCCGGTAAGGGTACATCCCGTGAGGTTAGTTGATCAAAAAGTAGATCTTCGATCCAAAAAGTTTGGGCACCCCTGCTCTAGATAATATGAGAGGTAACTGGATCATTTTGAATGAAGCAACATTGTGTTTCCAAAACTAAATTATGCTCATTAAAAAAAAGTATACATAATATACTGTATATGTACATACAAAGATGAAAATTATTTCCTCAAATAACACAACTTCGCAGTCTTTTATGCCACAATGCAATGTTAAAGTAACCTAAAATTCAAGGTAACATCATGGGCGCTTTTTTAGTAGAGAGGGTCAGGGGGGCTGTATGCTCAGGTTGAAAACAGGCAGAACTGTATTTTCGTGCCAGCGCAAGTCTTGTGAAGCATGTTTGGTGCTGTCTCGAAACCCATCTGTGTGTTGCAGCATATGAAGAAGCCTCATCCCCAACGCAGCTGATAATTTGGTGTCAGAAAGTAGTCTGCTCTTGGCGAGAAAAGAGGCAAGTGCTCAGTGGTGGTTTGGTGGTTTATAATCTATAACTTCTGCAAATGATCACAGGTAAATTAAACAACCGTATAGTAAATGACATTGTAACATTATCAGGAAAATATGTAACATTAAGTAAATTGGACTGTTTTCCAAGACAGTGGATGCCAATTCCAAAAGCGGAGGGCATTATGGCTTTTTTTAATGCATTTTTATTGTACTTATTTGTATTTTCATATTGTGCATCCATTTTCTATAGTTCTTTTCATCATTAGGGTTGTGAGCTGGAGTACACAACGGTCACTTGGCAAGCTCATGGCACATTGAGACAAACAACCATTCCCTCTCACAGTATCCGATCTTGCTTCCCCAAAGGTTCCTTACAATTTCATGATTTTTTCCAGCACAAGGCTTCCCTGAGGGACTGACCATTTAAAGCAGGGCTGGGCAACTCCGGTACCTGAGGGTCACTATCCTGCTTGTAGATTTTTCCCTCCTTCAACATACCTGATTCAAATTATCATCTCATCAGCAAGCTCAGTCAAAGCCTGATAACAATCCTGAGTTTCCCACCCATGGTTTAAGCCAAGCGGGGCTCCCTTGGTTTCCTTGCATATTGGACCGATAAAAAGTTTTTTATGATCCAGTTGCAATGATAAATTACCTATGAGGTCCCAAATGGAGAAAAAAAAACCCCACAAAACTATCCGCACATCAAGCTGCAAGCACAACGATGACAACTTGCATACGAAATGCAAATTTACATGATTATACTATTCAATATAATGTGAACATACCGTAAACCTCACATAAAGGTTAGTGACTTTTCGGCACTAAAAGCAACATGGGGATCCTCCGTGTCAAGATAATGTGTAACACACATGCTGTCTCCAAGGTTAACTGTGGAAAGTTGGCTGACAGCAGCAGCCTTCCGGAAAGAATGCTACAATCAAGGCTTTTCATTTTAGCTTGAAAAGCATCTGTGGTTATCTGCTTATAATGAAAATTCAATGAAGTTTTACAACATATACCCAAGGAATGTTTACTGTCTTTGCACAGACTCTTGAACGTATGGTTCAAGTTTACTTGTTCAGAATTAATGTTTTCGTTTTTTTTTAACCATTTCCTTTTTTTAACATGGATATATATAAAAAAAAATCCTCATCTCACCCCTCGGGTGGTGTCCGTCCCTCATTCAGCTCGGGTCCTCTACCAGAGGCCAGGAAGCTTGAGGGTTCTGCGCAGTATCCTTGCTGTTCCCAGCACTGCACATTTCTGGACTGAGATGTCCGATGTTGTTCCAGGGATCTGTTGCAACCACTCATCTAGTTTGGGGGTCACTGCCCCGAGTGCCCCGACCACCACAGGCACGACTGTCACCTTTACCTTCCAGGCTCTCTCCAGCTCCTCTCTGAGCCCTTGGTATTTCTCGAGTTTCTCATGTTCCTTCTTCCTGATGTTTCCATCACTTGGGACCGCTACATCCACTACAACGGCTTTCCTCTGCCCTTTATCTATGATCACCATATCTGGTTGTTTCGCCATTACCATCTTGTCAGTCTGGATCTGGAAGTCCCACAGGATCTTCGCTCTGTCATTCTCCACCACCTTCGGAGGTGTTTCCCATTTTGACCTTGGGGTTTCCAGTCCATACTCCGCACAGATGTTTCGGTAGACTATGCCAGCCACCTGGTTATGGCGTTCCATGTAGGCTTTCCCTGCCAGTATCTTACACCCTGCAGTTATGTGTTGGATCGTCTCAGGTGCCTCTTTGCACAACCTACACCTTGGGTCTTGTCTGGTGTGGTATATCTGGGCCTCGATGGCTCTGGTGCTCAAGGCCTGTTCCTGAGCAGCCAGGATGAGTGCCTCTGTGCTGTCCTTCAGGCCAGCCCTCTCTAGCCACTGATAGGACTTCTTGAGATCAGCCACTTCAGTTATGGTCCGGTGGTACATCCCGTGTAGGGGCTTGTCCTCCCATGATGGTCCCTCTTCCAGCGCCTCATCTTCTGTTCCCCATTGTCTGAGACATTCTCTGAGTACGTCATCCGTTGGAGCCTTCTCCTTGATGTATTCATGGAGCTTGGATGTTTCATCCTGGACAGTGGCTCTCACACTCACTAGTCCCCGGCCTCCTTCCTTTCGGCTTGCGTACAGTCTCAGGGTGCTGGATTTGGGATGGAACCCTCCATGCATGGTTAGGAGCTTTCGGGTCTTAACGTCCGTGGTCTGAATCTCTTCCTTTGGCCACCTTATTATTCCTGCAGGGTATCTGTTAACTGGCAGGGCATAGCTGTTTATTGCCCGGGTCTTATTCTTGCCATTGAGCTGGCTTCTTAGGACTTGCCTCACTCGCTGGAGGTATTTGGCCGTAGCCGCTTTCCTTGTTGCCAGTTCGAGGTTGCCATTGGCTTGTGGTATACCAAGGTACTTGTAGCTGTCCTCAATGTCTGCTATTGTTCCGTCAGGGAGTGAGACGCCTTCAGTGCGGACTACCTTTCCTCTCTGAGTCACCATCCGACTACATTTCTCAAGCCCGAATGACATCCCGATGTCGCTGCTGTAGATCCTGGTTGTGTGGATCAGGGAATCTATGTCCCTTTCGCTCTTAGCATACAGCTTTATGTCATCCATGTAGAGGAGGTGACTGATTGTAGCTCCATTTCTGAGGCGGTATCCATAGCCTGTCTTGGTGATTACTTGGCTTAGGGGGTTCAGTCCTATGCAGAACAGCAGTGGGGAGAGTGCATCACCTTGGTATATGCCACATTTGATGGACACTTGGGTAAGTGGCTTGCCATTGGCTTCAAGTGTGGTTTTCCACATCCTCATCGAGTTTGCAACGAAGGCTCTTAGGGTCCTGTTCACCTTATACAACTCCAAGCATTCAGTGATCCATGTATGTGGCATCGAGTCATAGGCTTTCTTGTAATCAATCCAAGCTGTGCACAGGTTGGTACGTCGGGACCTGCAGTCGTGTGCGACTGTTCTGTCAACCAGGAGTTGATGTTTGGCTCCTCTAGTATCTCTACCAATGCCCTTCTGTGCTTCGCTCATGTATTGATCCATGTGTCCACTTATCTTAGCCGCAATGATGCCTGACATGAGCTTCCATGTTTTGGAGAGACAGGTTATTGGCAGATAGTTGGATGGAACTGCACCCTTCGAGGGATCCTTCATGATCAGGATCGTTCGCCCTTCGGTTAGCCATTCTGGGTGAGTCCCATCCCTCAGCAGCTGGTTCATTTGTACTGTTAGGCGCTCATGGAGTGCTGTGAGTTTCTTTAGCCAGTAGGTGTGGACCATGTCCGGGCCTGGTGCTGTCCAGTTCTTCATATCTGAGACTCTTTCCTGTATGTCTGCCACTGTTATGGTAACTGGGTTCTGTTAAGGGAGGTTGCTGTGCTCCTCTCTCAGGGTCACCAGCCATTGTGCACTGCTGTTATGTGCAACCTCCTTCTCCCATATGCCTTTCCAGTACCTTTCAGTTTCCAGTCTTGGTGGGTCGGCTCTGTTGTTAGGACCCTGCCACTGAGCGTACACTTTCGCAGGTTGTGTTGCGAACAACCTGTTTATTCGTCTGGCCTCATTCTCTTTCGTGTACCGCTTTAGGCGACTGGACAAGGCTTGGAGCCTTTGTTTGGCAGTTTCGAGTGCTTCAGGTATGGTCATCTGGATGTACCTCTCGGGTATCGGCCTTTTCATCACACCTCTCTGGGCCTCTGTCAATTGACTCACATCTTTCCGGGCCGCCTTGATCTTAGCCTCCAACCGTCTTTTCCATGGTGGGTAACGTATCTCATGGCTTCCATGGTTGCTCTTATAGCCCACAGTCTCCAGGATCACTGATGCTGAAGCGTATATCAGCTCATTGGTTTCTGTGATCGTTACGGTAGGGATCGCCCTAAGTGCTGCATTCACACTTTCTATGAGACTTTCAGATGGTACTTCACATAGCCGTTGTAATCGGTTTCTAGGTTGCCCAGCTTTCATTCTCGCCATGATATATATGGAATTGTTTGACAGCTCTTATATATACATATAAGAGCTGTCAAACAATTAAAATATTTAATTTAATTAAAAATGCAACTGTCATAATTAACTCAAATGAACTAAAAAATTAATCATGATTACTCATACATTTTTTTATCGTTTCTGAATTTCCTTTTACATTTTTGTCCTATTTTTCCCCCATTTTAATGCTCTCGTCAACATGGAATCATGAATCAGTTTTCAATGTGCCAAATGCAAATATTTACTGAAATAACAATTTCGATTTTCAATTTTACATGAACATTTTTCACTTGGTGCAGTTATTCACACATAATCCCTCACACAATATTACTGTCCATCAATAACGGTGAAAAAAATATTTTGTCACACAACAGCTGCTTTAACAGTTTTTTTAATGAAATCAAAACAGAGCAATATAACATTATAAAGTGCACATCTAGAGTACACTAGTACTCGGCCTGTAGTGGATTTAAACCATGGTTGTATACTTCATTTTTCTCAAGTTTGCTTTCAACACAGCAGTCTGTTTCTGTATGTTTGTTAACGAATAACGAGACACCGGACACCAGTGTTCATTATGTGCCGCTGTATTGGAAACTGCCGGCCGTACAAACAAGCACACGCACTTCCCCTGTGCTGCAGGAGCAAACCATTCTGAAAGGGGGTGGTCACTCCCTCTAACACAGTCAGGCTATGTTTATTGTGTTGGTCCTTCTTGCGCGGAAGTCTCTCTACGATATTGTGTAGACCTCATTTCGAATGACTACACTTGGTTCGATGACAACAATGGAGACCTTTTACTTTCGCTAGGTCGCTACCACTGTAGCGCACTGTCACTGTCAGACGAACACAGAGAAGCTCCACCCGCTTTATTTATATGGACACAGCACACTGTAACCTTCCACACAAAATAGTTCCAAACAAGTAACAATCGCATCAGTGGCATACAGCGAATACCTGTATGATACAGAGAGAGAGAGAAGAACAGATAACTTTTGTCTTGTCAGTGGAGCAATATGGTGACTTTTTAAATGTAAACTTTCCATTCATAAACACTTTAAGTATCAGTTTTCGGTGTCTCGCACAGCCGTGGCTGGCAAAACAGACATGGGCGTGGACTTCTGCAGCGCGCTTGTTGTTTTGTTTCTGGTGTATTTATAGAGCAACGTAACATCCGCTTGTGACGTGTGCCGCATTAATCTCGCGAGAAAATTTTTAATCCCGTTAAAATTCATTTAAATTAATGCCAATAAAAACGCACTAAACTGACAGCTCTAAATATATATCTGTATCTATATCTATATCTATCTATCTATCTATCTATCTATCTATCTATCTATCTATCTATCTATCTATCTATCTATATATATATATATATATATATATATATATATATATATATATATATATATATATATATATATATATGAACTGCAGTCAAGGCTTTGGAAAAGCACCTTGTTGAGTTGGTGACTGATCAGGAGAGCCCATGAACCGTTGAGTCACTTTTAATCATAGTATTGTAACTCAGGTCTTTATATTCAGCACTCGCCTACATATCTCTGTAGCAAACTGTTCCCTTCATTCCTTCGTTCTTTGCTCTGAACTTTTCGCAGGTCACTCTCTCAGCTTCTTCGTAGTCTGCTCCCAGTCCCTTACACACTGGTGCTCTCTACTGGTGGGGAGTGGTACTGCCAGTAATGCGCAATCCAACACACCTCAAGGAATAAAATTCACTTGACGGTGGCAATTGAATGGGTTCCTAACTTAAAGCAGTCATTGGCTGCTAAGAATTTTGGTTGCTTGGAGTTTGAGATAATCTGCATAATTGACTTTGTTTCTCAATTCCAACTTTTACTTTTAAAGATGAGTCCACCCTTCAGTTATACAGTATCAGTTTTATTTCAAATTCACTCTCTTGGTGTACAGTATAAAGGCCAAATTAAGTAAACCTTTTAGCCTTCCAAAGTGTAGAATCATTTTGAATGTCATTGTGAAACTGAAAAATTGATGCATTTATTAAAGATTAATCCCCTGTTTTAACAGGATTTTACCACCTTTCCTCCTTTCTAAAGCTGACTTAGGTTTTTGACAAACGTGGATTGCATTCATTCCTAAAAGCCCCAGAAGGCCACTCGTTTCAAGTGACTCGCTGCAGCTGGTATTTGTCAAGATAAACCGGAGCTGCTGAGTTTCCTCAAAAAAGAAACGTTAAAAGGCCAGTCAGGGTTCAGTGACTGATGCAATTATCAGTGGTTAAAAGTCCATACGGTATTTTAAAGTACCCAAAGGGCCAACATTTTGTCACAGTGGACACCCAAACTACTAACCTATACTTATTATGTGTTGTTTTACGGTATTTTTCAGACTGTATAAGTCGCACCAGTCAAAAAATTCATGAAGAAGGAAAAAAAAAACATGAGTCGCTCCAGACAATAAATTGCATTTTCAGGGTGGTGAGGTTCAGCAAGAACAGTAGAGCTGAGTCCCGTACCCAACATACCCGTTCTCTAATTGTGGGTGCGTTCTGAAAAACGCACCGAGTGTGGGGGAACTTCGAGCATTGTTCGAATGTGCCTTTTGGTTTTATTCAGAGTGACGCAGCCCACTGAGTCAAGTAGTACGGATGGAAATGCTTCAATCACGAGATACTGATTTTTTTTATAACATGGGCAGCGTTCAGAAATTAATGGGAGTGGAGTACACACTGCCTGTCCGAACAGACACACTTGATTATACTGAATGTCTTATGACCAGCCAAACTACGAAAAAAAATGTGATTTATCGTCCCAAAAATATGGTACTTTGACATAGCATTGTTTTGCATACATGTGAATATCATACATTAAAAACAGAATTCGAGTTAGTTACGGGTACTGGGAAAAAATAAAATATCTTGTAAAACCTAATAAAATTATTTCAACCGATTGATTTTTGGTCACTACCTTGAGAGGGGACCTGTGAAAATACACTGCAGAAAATGAGTTAATTTAGTGCTGATTGGGACTAATAGAAAACGATGCACTATGTACAGTGCACAGTGACCTACATTAATATTTTGATGCCAGATAAATTTTAAAAAATCATATGAATTATATGCCTTGCTAGCTAATGTTAGCACACATACAATTGGAATGAATCCAGAAACACCCAAAAAAGTCATTCGCTGACAGCTGAGGCTGGATTGAAGATTAAAACCTGTAACGTTCACCTGTAACAATTAAAAAGTGAGATACGAAACAAAATGCAATGGAAATTTCTGTTTCATGATAAGACGAAATCTTGGGGTAAATCTTTTTGTAGATGGGGGGGTTGCAACTGATAGACATCACGGTCGCCTCAGTCCCCTGAGAGAGAGTTTGAGGTCTCTCCTTGAGTGCACTGAGATGGTTGAATGCAAGGACTTCATTAAGCCTCTCTATTGTTAACATCTGGCTTGAGAAGAATGGCTCTTTCTTTGTTGATCTGGTTTAACAAGGGATTTTATTACACCATGCAGTTGACATTGGCAGCGGTGGCACGTCTGGCAATGGAAACCGCTCAACTGTTCAGGTCACGGGGGATCAATCAAAGTAGCTTGTTTCCGCGAAATGTTACATTTTCACCAGAAACATTCGGGCAAATGTTCGCCAAATCTTATTTCATCTCCAAGGTAAATCAACTGTTCTGGTAAAACACATGAATTAAACGTTTCCATTACCACGAATGCAAGCAATACCAAGACAGGTAATAATGCACTTGGAAATGGCTTTTTGTACAGAGTGTCCGTAAAGTCTGGTCACATAGGATAATTGGATATTCCTCATTTAATTCAACAGCTTTATCCCCCCCTCTGTAGCTTAATGATGTTTCTGTCAAAGGAGGAAAGAATTGACGATGACATTGACTCAGTGGTAAATATTACTTCATTACTAACTCAACGAATAAGGAGTGATTGCATCAAAATTGAAGGGATTGTGGATTTATCGTTTCTGAGTTCATAAACATTTTGCAAATACATTAGCAGTGAATAAAAAGTTGTTTGGAGTTGCATGTATGTGTTCCACTATGTGCTCAGACACCCTGGAGTGTATGTCACTTCTGTCCCACATCTTCTATTTCAAAAGAAGAATATCCTCTCCTATCCTGCTCCCAGTGAAAACAACTCTCACTCCTGTTCTGATCCCACTCAGACTGACTTCCACTCCTGATCCACTTCCATTTTGAAGGTCAGCGACAGTAAAAAAGGCTGTGCATCTGTCGTTGGGTTTTGTTTTTTGTTTTTTTTGTTTTCCTACTGGATAAATCCCAGTCCCGTCTGCTCCTTGAACTTTTTATCTTGTACCGCCCCTATGCCAGTGTGGTGCTGAGCAGATTCATTTTGCCATAATGGGCTGTATCATAGCATCGGTGTGTGTGGATATAAGCCTACGCTGATGTCGTGTTGTTGATCTTCAGGCCAAAAAGTCATTGCTGCCGGATGCAGCCAAGGACTGTACTCAATTTTACGAAAACAAATCACAATTCGGAGGAATCATTCAAATTTGTTAGTAGGCATGTCCAGAATTCACATTTGAACATTGCAAGTCATAGTGGAACGTGCAGCACCTTATTTTGGTCTATTTTTTTCTTCGTTAAAAAAAAGAAGAAAAAAAAAGACTGCTCCCACCTCCCCGCACATCTCTGTTTTGATCCCTTCCCAGCTGGGCGGTGGCTGCCATGGCAACTGCTGAATCATCCTCCCCAGTCAGCGGCAGTCTTCTTATTCCATTTTGGTTAGTAAGGCCTTGCATCATCCGGGAAAATTAATCTTGCTCCTTCCATTAGCTTTATTAGCTTTCGAACAACAGGGGGTAGGGCCGTTTAGTCTTGGGAAGTGAGGAAGCACAAGCAGCAGGCCTTCCAATGGGAAACCTACCCACATCGGTGAAGCACTGCCTGAGCTATGACCAACTCATCCAGGACTATCCGTGGCTGAGACGCTGGCTGCTGGAGCAAGCAGAGGTGGGTGTCCTGCTTTTGCATCTCATCTCCCTTGCTGCCCGCCACTTTAGAAACAGGCCTGCAGTGTTCCAATTGCATTAGCTTGTATTATTTGTGTATTTCTGAGTTCCCGTTCATTTTCTTTCGAGAAAAGGGGCACTGGGCGGTTAGGCGCCAAGAAGCTGCCAGAGACCCCGCAATCTCGATCCAACCCGCTCGATAGCTAGTGATAAAGCAAACTGTGAGCATCAGCAGCCTGTGCGAGAGCTGAAAATTAAAAACCACAATTTAGAGTTGACATTTAAAAAAATATGACAATTAATCCTGACAATAAAGAAACATTACATTTGTAGGCGTTTTTGACAAACCCGATAGCATATAAAGTGAAACATACATTTTAAAGGCATTGAGAGTGAGACCGTAAAATGATGATGTACCCCAAATTTATTCATTTTTTAAATTCATGAAGCGATCAAGCCAAGTAAGTATTTGTTTGTACACCAAGCACGACATGAATGTGGCCTTCAAACTGTGAATGGGTAAGATGTTTTTCAGCTTCTCTTCTGACAGCAACTGTGAAGCTGTATTTAGCTGCTAACAAAATACGAAATCATAGTCGTAGGCATACGCTAAGACTCTTGTGTGAAGGCTCTTGCCACGGGAGATTTACAGGAAATAAATGTGGCCAGTTAAAAAAAAAAGCAGTTGCAAGAGGCAGACACAAACTGTACATTAGATGGTTTGTTGAAGTGTTCATTTATGCCTTCACGATGAAGATGATTGCAGTTTTTGGTTCCAAACAGAGAAATCCCATGATCCTCTGAATTTCCCCTGCGGTTCGTGTGGGGAACCGTATCTGACCTATCTTTCTGAATGTTTTCTCTGTGAAACATGGCTTTGGTTCCCTTGCTTGACATGATTATAGTTACAACCGTTGGGTGTCTTCTGGCATTGAGGAGTTATTGAGAAAACAAATGCTTGGGTTACAGTATATTTGTCTCTTTTCTTTATTCTTCTTTAGACTGCTTCTGAGTATCCAGAGAGTGTGAAAATAGTTGAAGTTGGGCCCAGAGATGGACTCCAAAATGAAAAGGTCTGCACCGCTACTTCTATTCCATATGCAGAATTTATGCGTCTGTGTTAAATAAACCTTTTTTTGTCTCTCTTACATAAAACGCACAACATATGGGTTCTGCGCCGCGATTAACATAGCATATGTTTTACATTTTCTTTTGAAATTCAAGAAGAGAAAAGACATGGTTTACTCTGCTTAGGATGTTACCATTGAATCGATCCTTGTTGCATGCCAACACTTTGACAGATTCTACCACAGCGTCTACATAAAGAGACGGGCGATGTCTCGTGTCTGCAGGGTTCTTTTGAACGTGTGTTATGTTGTACTTCCCAGCGTGAATGGAATCAATTCCAGGAGTAGTTTGGGGGTTTTACTGTGCCCTCAGGAAATTCTTCCGACAGGAGTTAAAATCCAGCTGATAGACATGCTATCGGGATCAGGCCTGCGTGTGATCGAAGCCACCAGTTTCGTCTCTTCAAAGTGGGTACCGCAGGTAATAAGTCCGCTTGATGCGCAGTTAAGCGTACCGAGGCGATTTGTAAAGCTCTCTTCCTTGTGTGTCTTGGCTTGCGTGGCCTACCTGCATCCCGGCTGGAGCCGCAGATGTTTTTCCTGAGAAATCCTTTTAGATTCAGAAGGACTACATTTCCCGTCGTAAATTATATTTTTATTTTAAAAAGGACACTGAAACATGTTTTGTTCATTTTAAGGAAATATGACATCAAGCAACTCTGGCCTTAATGGTCTGTGCAGGGATGTGAAAAGCTTGACTGAGAATAATTTCTTTTCAGGAACGAGCTGTGTTGACATGAAAGGTTTATTTTTATACCTTACGTTTGCGTTTTCCTCTTTTTGTTCAGATGGCCGACCACACTGAGGTTCTCAGAGGAATCAAGAGAGCGCCTCATGTTCAGTACCCGGTATTAACACCCAACATGCAAGGCTTTCAGGACGCTGTGAGTCACATGAATGCTTGAAGAATTGTGGTCACCGACTTCATGAATTTTTGTTCCCCGTGTTTGTTGCCGATGATGTGTAACAGGTTTCAAAAGCCTTTTACAAGGCATTTTTGTCTCTCGCGCTAGGTTGCAGCCGGCGTTACTGAAGTGGCAGTGTTTGGCTCCGCGTCTGAGACCTTCAGCTTGAAAAACATAAATTGCTCTATTGATGAAAGCATGCGAAGGTTTGACGAGGTTGTCAAGGGTGCCAAAGCGAAAATGATTCCAGTCCGTGGGTTTGTACTCTTTCTATTTGTCACTCATGGGTGACCATGGGAAAAAAGGCTTTTTTGTGTGTGCTTTAACTTGAAGGCAGGTTCACAGGATAAATCTTATTAATAAGATAGCAAATATAAAATCATGACCCAACAGAAATGTTGTAATGGACTGGGTTGATGTTTGCAGTCGGAGTGATGATTGACTATTCACACAAGCAAATGGTGACCCAAATTGCATGCGCAGCTACATCTGCAAAGGAAGTTGCACAGCGACGCTCATGGTTTTTAAAAAAAATATATAATACAGAACAATTTGTAATTTACAAGAAACATTTCTTTTTCCAAACCAAACACTTCTTCTCGAGATTTTCTCTCACCAAATTCCCATTGTTCGAATTGAAATGTTACATAAATCCTGAGCAGGAATTAAGGAAGTAACCTCCACTAAAATGTGATACAATGCACAACATTTATCCCACACCATTTCTACAGCAGTAATTAAGACGTCAAATATCTTAAATAAGGTTTCTGTGTGAATAATTTAACCATTTCAGGGACAGCGGTTACTGCAGTTATCCTCTTACAGTGTGCATGAGAGGGTTAATTGAATTAGTACTGTTCCAGGTACGTTTCCTGTGCCCTTGGATGCCCGTACGAAGGACAGATTGATCCATCCAGAGTTGCCGAGGTTAATCTGGTCGACTATATACTGTAGATTTCGATGATCAATTTTCTGTATCCTAATTTTCTCCCCCTCATCTTATTCCTCCTCTTCTCAGGTAGCCAAGAGATTGTATGAGATGGGATGCTACGAGGTCTCCGTGGGGGACACCATTGGCGTGGGCACTCCAGGGTCCATGCGTAAAATGCTGCAGTGTGTCATGAAGGAGGTTCCGGCCAGCGTTCTTGCAGTTCACTGCCATGACACATACGGTCAAGCCTTGCCAAACATCCTTACCGCACTTCAGGTAAAAACTCACAACATTCAGAGTCACACACTGTACGTTCATACACATACAAGGCATTAAAAAAAAAACTGATTCTGAAATACTTGCTGGGGTTGCTCTGGGAAAACTTGTGAGGACATAAAATAATGCAGCAACGGTTACAATGGCGATAGATTCAACCGTTGCTTGTGCTGATTGTTAAAAATAAGAAACAAATCATCACGCTTGTCGTTGGATTCATTCCAGATGTTTTTAAGTTGAATTACCACTGTTGTTTCTAATAATCATAGGACAAAGTGGATCTTCGTGTTCCATAAATATGAGCTCAAATCATGTCTTTTTATGACACTTTCACATGCACACATGGGTCATTTTATCCAAAGAACAAAGCGGTTTTAAAATATATTTTTAATCAGCACGTCCTGCTTCCTATGCTACATTGGTATTTTACAGAACAGGATAAAAACCTCAGCTATGTGCAGTCGGTAACAGTGCCACAAAGACGTTTGTGTTACTATTTATTTTTTGTTCACTATTCACGGAGCTCATTCTGCTATCTGCGGCGTTAACCAAACTCCTCCGCCTCGTGGAAACATTGCTATAGTCAATGTAATTACAGCTACCTCGTGGTACCACCTGTAATTTTGTTTTTTTCTTGAGGGCAGAAAGGAGGTGTCTAGTTGTGGTGAGGCGTTTATTTGCACAAGTGGACGACGTGCTTGGCGACTAATTCAGCCACTGTGTCAACCCGAGTGGGGACCACTATCCGAGAAAATATCGTATGCAATATAACTCCCCGTAGATCCATGACATTGTGGCTGTTTATGACATGAATGCATCCTCTGTTTTGGCAAGTACGCAGGAGGCACAAGATCTATGTGTGGGTTACAATAGCACATAGAAAACCAGGAATTGTCCGTCAAAAGCCAACAGGGGAATTAAGTAATGTGATCTAAATGTCCCTGCTTAAATACAATCCTGAAACTACAACGAATGTACAAAGACAGGAGAATAAAACGGCCGTGCACGGTGGAAGTCATATGCCGCATAGCCCGATGGCTAACAGGAGGCTGTTTAAGTGTCTGGCAGTATTTTAAACAGCCTTCAAATTGACATCAATCCACAGGTAATGCTGACATGGCCGTATAGGTTCTTTGGGTCACATTGTCATCACACACAACGCCACTCAGTGAAGGAGAGGCGGGGGGTTCAGCAGATGTGGTAGGTCACAAAGGCTCACCTATTCACTGTCTGTTGTACAAGACAACTGAGAGCTCGGAGGATAGACGAGCCCTGAGGGATAGGGAGGGGGGATCCTAACTCATCTCAGGCCTCTCCTGACAATGCTGCATTTAAATGCAGTTGGAAAATGATCCTTTCATCCGTTCTCTGCCGCGTATGTGACAAACGGTGGTGCAGCTGCAGGAACAAGCTTTGCCGTCAACTTATTGCACTGGGCAGTAAACCATTCATTTAAAGTAATGCATAGTAAGTAGGGATTTATTGCCGTTTCATACAAACGCGCACAAATTCTCATACCATTTCCTCACTGTCATAATGTCATAATGTAGTTTCAAAATAAGATGCCACTCATTAAATATAATTGGCTCTTTTAGGTTTTTCATCAAAGTAGCCACACTTTAACTTGTACTTTTCAACTTGAATAGTTTGGTTGAAAAATACAGTAATAATAATAATAATAGAGGTAACCTTTTGGATGATATTTAAAACGATTCATCTCAGCATCCCCTCGCTCAATGAAGATAATAGCAGCTGTGTCTATTTAGTCAACCATTTGGTCACCTATAAATAAGATGGAAATGAAAGATTTTATCATATACCTTTTCATTAGTGTGTGCCAGAGGTCCACACCACCAACGGGGAAAGAAATGACTTCCCTCAGTGCTGTCAGCTCTGAGTCATCTCTTTTGTTCCTGATAAAAACATTCCTTAGCCTTTGTACCTTTTTTTTCCCCAAAGTACCAGGGGGTTGGGGGGGGCAAGGGGGGCTTTGTTCCTGCCGCTCTCCTGGCAGTTCACACAATGACAACTTACGTACTTTGATTTCCCAGGCATGGCAAACAAAATGAGTTATTCTTAATGGGAAATATCTGTGTAATGCGAATCATAATAAGGCTTAATTCTAACATGGCCATAATTAACAATTTTAGCATCCATACTAAATATTGTCAACATATCAACATGTCCATCCATCCATTATCCGAACCACTTATCCCATAGTTCAAAATTTAAAACAATTATATTCCTACCATCCGAGCAAAACACGACACTGACTCTTTATAGTGCTAATGTCCTTAACCAGAGTGAGTTTCCAAGTTAAAGACATGCGGATATAAGATATCCTTTATTTGTCCCGCAATGGGGAAATTACAAACAGAATTGGAAATGTTCTTTTGTCAAATGTCAAATGATCTTCTTCATAAATATCTAACCCAAAAATGAAATTCCCCCATCCAACAGACAAATTGTAAGAACTGAGAACGTACAATGGAACCTCAAGTCAGCCCTTTTTCAGGTAATGCAGCAAAAACTTTTTTTTTTTGGAGAAGAATTACCTCTCAATGTATTATTTTCGACATTAGAACGGTCTTGGCATGGACGAGCGGATGCGTCTATCTTGTATCTTCTCATGCTGCGTAAACCAATGGCCACGTGCATAAGTCATTGCAATAAACTGAAAACGAGTTGTATCCTTCAGCGGCATGAGGCGTAAAGCCAATGCATATGTGGGCGGAGTTTTCACCTCCGCATCCTTGATCATCGAATCACAAATCTAATGCCGGTTGCATTTGGGAATGATCTGATGAAAGAAGTCCAAAACTGATTTCATTTTCTTCAGCAAGTAAAAAAAAAAGATTTACAGTGTGCAGTGTATATTTAAATGTGCTGTCTCTTTAATTTTGCTTGCTTGTCTAAGCATGCTGAACTAATAATAAGGAAATGACAGCCAAGGGGTCTTTGTGCAAGCGACGTTTGCACTGATCAATGAAGATTTTGACGGTATTTCATTCGTATTCGTTGGCAATCACCGAAATGTGTAAACGGAGGAGCATTTCATCGGAGAGCCAATGATATGTCTAAAACTTTGTGAGTCATTTAGTTTCGTTTAAGTATCAAATGGTTAACTTGTCTTTATTCTTGTGTCACAGTTCGGAGTTCCATAAGGTTGCTTCAACCCTTTCACTCTATATAACTCCCAAAAGACCTTCATTCATTGCACATTATTTCCCATTTTCCTTTAAGCCAACAGCATCATGGAATGAAGCGTGACGTGCCATCTCATTTTATAGTATTTCCTAGTGAAAACGTGTTCCAGGAATTGATTTTAGTGTGACTGAGGTGTGCTTACTCGTGAAACTCAGGAAGCCGTGTCAAAGAAAACTGATGACACAGTTCATAATTTTTCATTTTTAAATAAATCACAAGGTGGAAATATAATTTATTTAGTCTGTAAAAGTTTGTTTTGTTCTGCCAGTGTCTGGGCTTTGCTTGGTGACTGTAAGCTTATTTATGTTTGCCAGGAAAAAGGTTGATATATGTGTCGGCCGCAGCTACGTGACAGACTCTTTCAGCTTGCCGGTTTATGTAGCTGTGGGTAAAGCATCACTGCTTCATATCATGCCATGAATACGCTCCCTCTCTCTCTCTCTCACTTTCTATCTCTCTCTCTCTCTCACTCTCTCTCTCTCTCTCTCTCTCTCTCTCTCTCTCTCTCTCTCTCTCTCTCTCTCTCTCTCTGACGCACGTGTAAAACCAAAATGGGAGCTTGTCCGTCTTGAGCCTCGTCAAGTGCGAGTGTAGAATATCAACAAGCGTATCCGAAAATCATGCCTGTTTCAGAATACACTGTGTCTTTACACAGGAATGTATTGTTTTCATACAGCCACAGCTCGGTCAATATGGCTTTCTAATGCCGAGTGCACATCTGGTTTCTGGGCACGATGAATCTTACTGAGCACTGGCAAGCCCGAATTGCTGACCGCCGATTCTCGCACGATTAGCCTCCAAATGAACAAGGCACACCGCTGAAGGGTCTGTTTTGTTCCTCTCGGAAACCGTACGCCGAAGACCCCCAGCCCTGCGTGCGCTGCAGCTGCAAGTGAGAGGATTGGCATGGTAGATTACAACTCTGTGTTTATACAACACAAAAAATCTGCCGAGTACAATATCCTGCTCTGGCTTTAACCAAGGTCTGGAAATGTCATGCACTGAACACACCAAAGTTGAGACCCCCCCCTAGCCCCCATCCCGCCACCTTCCACCCCACCTCTACCTCGTTCCTTGCCAACACAAACAGCAATTACGGCGAGTTTAGACAGCCCCTGAAAGAAGTACGTTCTTGTCTTTTAATTTTGCTTGCTTGATCCTTCTCTGCTGGGTTAAAGTCCTTCATGACCCAGTGCCACTGAGAGTATCGGTGTGTTAATTTTGTCTCCCTGTGGGATCCCCCCGACATCTGGCTCTGCTGCGGAAGCTGGAAAACATCTCTCATATTCTCACGATAAGACCAAGGACATGTGGAAAATATCCTGAAAATATTTGGTGCGTCATCATTTTTTTTATTGAAAATGGAGCATTTGAAGTTTTTCATTAACACATCAAGCCAGATTCATTTTTTCCTGCAGAGTCAACATTTGATTTTGGGTCCTCGTGTTATGGTAATAAAGTTGTTTGTTGGTAGCCTTCCAAAACACATCATTAAATGTCATATGGAGGCCAGACATTTGGAGTGGTTGCTGATAATAAAGCAAAAACAGAACAATAATGACGATTTGCAGCAGCGATTAAGTCAACAAAAGAAAAAACAATGATTACACGTTTGATGATGATGGCACAGTGGATGATGATAGTTAGCATGTCTCTTTGTGTCACTCGATGCGATAGTTATTCGAATCTCTATGAGAACATGTCTTATGAATTTTCCCCATGTGTTTTCTCCACATTCAACTGTAAAATGTCCTTTGATGTGAGTGTGAATGGCAGTTTGCAATACCGTGAGTACTTTGTGATTCACGAGGGACCAGATGTCCCAAGACACCGACCATAGTCTCCATTTACTCATGGCCCTGAAGAGGAAAAGCGAAGAGGATTAGCACTGGCAGTATTAACAATATTCTTTTGATTATGATTGGATAGTTTGTGGTGGTGCAGAACTGCACTTCACCTGGCAAGATGGCCTTACTTTGCTACATGAAGGGGCCAAGATATTACACAGAGCTGTGGTGTGGGGACATGATGCACGCTGTACAGAATGGATGAGTGTGCACTACTTCACATCACAACTTCGGCTTTTTCTGATACATCTCTTTCACCGGATATCATTCAATTGTGCAAGTGTACCTGGCTCGCGTGTGTACATTCAGTACAGTCTACTCCCTCCAACGCTATAGAACGTATACGCGTTAATGTGCATGTGCTACGACGATTCTAAAACGGGCACATTTATCCTGAAGGGATCAGGGAAATAACGCCTGACAGTAATGATTATAGTTTGCAACAACGGCACATTTGTGTAGTAATATTATAACTCCTGTGTTGGAACAGAGTAAGTGGACACCCTCTTAACCAAGGCAAAAATGTCTCCTCGATGTAGCACGGACAGGACAGAGTAGTGCTGTGAAAACATGAGTAACCAGCGGAATCAGAACCATATGAAATGTCGCGCTCCATACCGAGAATTTGCACAAGGCTATTACTATATGGCACCGCTGCCAGACGCAGACAAAGAGGATGACTAAGCCGTACTGAGGGACTTTCTGTGCATGCTCATTTTCGATGCTGCAGTCCTCCTAAACAGTTGCAAAGCACCACCGCAGCCTTGGCAGGGACCTGCATGTCGTGGCAAACTATCCAATTGAAGAAGGATCTTTGTTCAGGAATTTTACCTGAGTAGAGACAGGGATGACAGTCGTGAGTATGTCTGCTGTGGAGACAACCAGGCTCTGTTCGGTGACACCAGTCCACTTCCAGTCTGTTAAAATGTAATTTGCCCATTGGTTCGAAATAATGTGTTTTTATGTTCTTGGGCCTTTCTAATCTCTCAGAGCTGTGAACCCTTGTGTACACAGAGGTGCTCTGGCTTTTCACTCATCCCTAATATCAGGAAACACATACTCACAAAAAGACATCGTTACAGTTTTGAAACAGCATTGCTGACGCACCTCAGGGCTGCAGAGTTCTTGCTTTGAACAGACTCAAGACCCACCTTTTAAATTAAGCTCGTAACTAATACTAAACTAATGTGAATAATTGTTTATTTACTGCTACTTATTTGGTACTTAATTATTGTTTTATTATGATGCACCTTTTATATATATATATATATATATAAAATTTTCAATCATTACATTTTTCATTGATTTTATGTTTTCAAATATCATTTTGCATGTCTTCACTGTTGTCTCCGAGGGAAGCCTCTGCTGGGATGGGCTGTGGCCACGGTCCTGCCTCATTAGGTCGTCACTCATCATAGGTGGCTACTGATAGGGCATGACGCTGGGGGCTTCGTGTCAGTGTTCTTTGTGCTCTGTACCCAGTCTTAAATTTTTGTATCATTATTTATAATTTGTATTTGTGTGTGTGTGTGTGTGTGAGTGTGTGTGCGTGTGTGTGTGTGTGTGTGAGTGTGAGAGAGAGAGTTGCAAGTCAGGGCTCCAGATCGAGGTTATTAAGGTTAATAAATAAATAAAGGTGGCGGCCCGGTAGTCCAGTGGTTAGCACGTCGGCTTCACAGTGCAGAGGTACCGGGTTCGATTCCAGCTCCGGCCTCCCTGTGTGGAGTTTGCATGTTCTCCCCGGGCCTGCGTGGGTTTTCTCCGGGTGCTCCGGTTTCCTCCCACATTCCAAAAACATGCGTGGCAGGCTGATTGAACACTCTAAATTGTCCCTAGGTGTGAGTGTGAGTGCGAATGGTTGTTCGTTTCTGTGTGCCCTGCGATTGGCTGGCAACCGATTCAGGGTGTCCCCCGCCTACTGCCCGAAGACAGCTGGGATAGGCTCCAGCACCCCCGCGACCCTAGTGAGGATCAAGCGGCTCGGAAGATGAATGAATGAATGAAAAAATAAATAAAGTAAAAATGATCATCTTGATCAACATATATTTATTGAAATTACATCTAAAATGTGTTTACAGTGGAAACTTAAGGAACAAATGTACTTTTTATATACAGTTTGAGGTGTGTACAAAATGTTCACAGTAAATGTATCTCTAATTATGGACTATTTTTGTTCGACAAATGTTCTTGGCATGGACGAGCAGATGAATCAATGTTGTAATTCGCAACCGTCACTGGCAAAACTAGTGATACACTGCTGCGGTGTAAGGCGGAAGCCGTTACCTACATAGGCAAAGTTCCACGTCTGCATTGTTGATCATTCAATCAAACAAATCGCCATTTTTTAAAATAATCTTGCATTTGACAAATACTCCGTTTGTTAACAAATAACTAAAACTAGCACGAAATCCTCCCCGCCCCCCAAAAAAGTAAACTTTTTCGGGGAAAAAATGATTGCTTGATTGACTGCGAGTTCATCATCACCGCATATTTAGCTTTAGTAAATACCAAACTGATTAGACTAGAGCGTGCTTTCCATTTCATCATCAAACGAATGCTCTGCGCTATGAATCCGAGCAACAGAAAAGACAAGCTGGAGCGATGAAAGCCTTCGTAGGGAGATAACAGTGAAATGGACCATTTACCTGAGCCTAACACACTGTAAGTCAAACAGGATCAGGAACCAAAAGAATGACTCAATAGTAGGCGATAGGCTCCTTTACATTTATTACGGTGGCTTGCTAGTCTTTGAATTCCTGTTAAGTGCGTGAACCGTGACCAAGGGTCAAGCATTTTCTTTATTACTATCTCTTCATTTTTTTCTCGATTCTTTTTGTTTCCTACACGTGTGTTCGCTACCACTTAAATTGCAGTTATGTTGGCCACCCCTTATCCTATTTTCTTTGCCATCACATGGTACCTCTCAATGTTGACCTGACACCCCCCACACCCAACCCCCGCCACCCCGATAAAAGCAGAACACATTACTCACTGAACTAAAGTCCCATGTGATGCATGATGTTTCCATAGCTGCCATGCATAACATCATGAGAGGTGATATTCCTTAATGCGCATACTGCTTTAACATGTCATGAACAGGAGTTAACTCGTGGTTGACTCTAGAAGACAGTTGCTGTCTTTCGTTCCATTATTTTCTTTGGAAAAATTCCTAACAAATCTTCACAAATGGAAGTTGCGGGCTGTATGACGCCTTGATAACCCATCAGTGTCTCCTTTGTGTTCTTGACAGCTTGACACCTGGGGAACATAAATGACTTGTAGCACCTTGGACGTGGAAAATATGCAATCAGTGCAGTAAATACTATACATTTAATGGACTGTACATTGAAGCGGAGAAATGGACTTGAATTGTACTGTATTTTGCCCTTGCAGATGGGAGTGCGCGTGGTGGACTCAGCAGTGGCTGGCCTGGGTGGTTGCCCGTACGCTCAGGGTTCATCTGGCAATGTGTCAACGGAGGATGTTCTCTACATGCTCCACGGCATGGGCATCCACACTGTGAGTTCGCACACTCCAACAGACCTGCTGTAATTTATGTGTCCGCATTTCCAGCATAGTGGCACGACTCATACAATCTCCCGGAGTCCATTTACGTAAACACATGCCTCCGCAAACATACTTTTCTGTCAGTGTTTATTTTATAACATCAGTGGTTTTGCACAAGTTCATGCGCCCACACTATTGGGTGCCCTGACCCATGAAGTATTTATTTAACAATCTCTACCCCTGCTGGTGGAACTTTTTCACTACAGGTGGGATGCGGCGCTTGTCTACTGACATTTGTTTTCGTTGTGGCTATTTCCACTGCAGAGCGATACTTGAAACAATACTTTTTTTTTTTTATAATGATCAGCATTTGGGGATGTGGAGGGAAGCACTGAATATGACCATTGTTCATTTGTTGTGGAAATATTTCATATATACGGTTCGATTGACGTTTCACTTGCCTAATTCCTAACTGTGTGTGTGATTTCTTTCAACTGCATACAAGTGTCACGTTATACTTTGATGGAACAGGATTTTACATTCGAATAATGTCCCAAATAATGTCCCAAAAAGTAGGCTACATGAACTAAAATAATTAGTCTAATTGTGCTCACAAATTGGCTGTCTCTGTGTGAGATCTGGGCCTGGTCGGTCGATCACCAAGCTATAATTCTTTTGTAGGAATGGCTACAGGTGGATGGACAGGTAAATTGTACCTTCTACCATCGAGTGGAAGAGTGTTAAATTGTTGTGCCTCTCATTAAATATCAATGGCAAAGATAGATGAACAAAGACACATTGTGTATCAGGAATTCATGAATAAATACGTAATCATATTCGGGCTCATTAAGTTAAACTGGATCATTTCCCTCGGCATATCTGAAGAGCTCTGACGGAGCACCATTTTGCTGCGTTACAGTTGGAAACGACTCCTTTCGACAACAAACAAGGTGCGAGTGAATGAGAAATCAGTATCTCGGCTGGGTTGAGCTGTGAATTCCACCAATAATTCATTCCACACAAGCCACACAATTGTCATCAATCCGTTAAATAAATGATGGATTATTATCCCCAATATTGAATTTGAAAGTTAATGTTTCATTATCTTTTTTTTAAAGGGGGTAAACCTGGCCAAAGTCCTGGAGGCAGGTGACTTCATCTGTACTGCTTTGCAGCGCAAGACAAACTCCAAAGTTGCTCAGGCACGAAGCGGGATGCCGTGATTTTGATGATTGTTTTGGCCCCCCTCACCCCCAAAAAACAAAAATCAACTCAACTTGATGATGAGAGCTTTTCCGGTTTTGACTGTCTTTGCATTCTCTGTGTAAGGCAATTGTACTGCAATGAGTTAGGAATGTGTCTGACATTTAAAGTATGTCTAATTTAAATAAGCTGACCCCATTAATACTAACTCATTATCAGGATCAGAATTGGAATTCTGCTTTGCAATCTAAAATGATCTACAGAAGAAGGCATACTTACATATAGTGAGTGGCCTTTTTTAGCGGCTTGCAGTCATCTGCTCATTTGATATCTCACTTACATTCATATCACTAATGATCCCAGCAGATGGATATAGTGCCTCGTTATTTTTCACCATTATAGGCTCGTAAAATAAGAATGTATTATATCTGCCATATATGTTTTGAAAGCTTTGGTGAAAAAGGCTACCTTCCAATATTTTGCAATATGAACAGGAATTTAGATTCTGATTCTGCAGAATTTATCCTCAGGATTAGCAAAATTACTTTAAATGTCATGATTTCGTTTTTGTCATGCGAATACTGTATAACAATACCTGCAGACTGAATAAAGGTAGCAGATGCCAATAAAGTGAGCTCACCAACCTTTCTGCAAGTGAGCTCATTCTTGGGCACAGATTAATGTGAAGGGCAACCAGTTTGTTCTCACTTCTTCAATAACCATAAATGTGCTGAAGTTAACTTCCATCATATGTCATTAATAATGAGATTTATTTATGAGAAGACAGTGATCATGTTCATGATCTCCCACCATATTTAATCTTATCTATCCATCCATTATCCGATCCGCTTAATCCTCACGAAGGTTGCTGGCGTGCTGGAGCCTATCTCAACTATCTTCGGGCAGCAGGTGGGTTACACCATGAACAGGTTGCCAGCCAATTGAAGGGCACACTTAGACAAACAACAATCCGTGCTAACAATCATACCTAAGGATAATTTAGAGCGTTCAATCAACCTATCATGCACGTGTTTGGAAAGTAGAAGGAAACCGTAGAAGCCGGAGAAAACCCCACATAGGCATGGGGAGAACAAACGACACACAGAAAGGCAGGGGTTAAATTCGAGCATACGACCTCAACACTGTAAGGGGGATGTGCTAACCAGACGTCCACCGTGACGCTCATAATAATGAAGAACCATATAATGATCAAAAGGCAACATTAGCTTTATAAATCTCTGCCACTTTTCACATTTTCAAATGATGGTTTCTACAACATTTCTAGAAAATACATACATTGTCCCATCCCATCACCGGTGATCTATTTCTGAATCATGTGATCCATGGGGGGTACCTGGTGCCCGTGGGCACCACACTTAGTCTTTAGGAATCCTATGTGTCTCACGAGATCGTATTCACTCCTGACCATTTCGTGAAAACTCAAATAACCTTCTGCAATTCTGATCAAGAATATTGTGCTGCAGATAAGCACATCCGGTTAGTAACTCAAATAGAGTATTTAATCACAATTCATTGTTCCCAGCTGTCAATAAAATACAATTAAAATACCAGCTTCATAACTACCAACTAGAGCCTGCCCAAATTATATCTCTGTAATGAAGAAGGTTCGAGAAACAATTGTATACATTTGCATACATTTATTAAGATATCATAATTGATTTCCTGAAAAGTCCAATATCATTATGCAAGAATAAATTTTTCCAAAAAATACCTCTGTGAATGCTGTGCACACACAGATAATTACTTCACTATCTATTCTCGCTTATTCTCACAAAGGTCACGGATGTAATTGGGCCTTTTCCAGCTGTCTTAGTGGATGGGGTACACCCTGAAATGTGGACCATTACAACATATAACTAATTGCAAGTACATGACTTTCTTCTGCTTGCCCCGCTCTCTGATTTGCACATAGACTTACGCGGATGTATTTTTTCATGTTTTACCATGAGGATAATCAGATGTACAATAAAACATTGGAACAGAATGAATAAGAAAGCCTTGCTGCTGTCATGAAATGTAAAAGTTTCAAGCAGACTTTCAATTTGAAATAAATAAATTCTTCATGTCTATTGTTGGATTTATTATTGTTTAGTAATCATACATTCACGTATTATTCGGTTGATTCTCGTGTCGTCATTTTATGCTCGCAATGAAGAATGCTTCTGCCTGTCAGTATAGTTTGATTTTGCTTGCAAAGAAGAACGCTTATGCTTGCAATCATTAGTTGGCTTTGCCTGCAATGAAGAACGCTTATGCTTTCAATAAAGATTTATCCTTTATTATTTACTCACATCTATAATCATTATATGTTCTTCATTATGTGCTCACTTTTGCTTGCTGTACTGTGTGAGAAGTTAGGGTCGCAACCACCTTTCCGAGGACGTGGCTGGGAAGAGATAACTGTTAAGACTAAACAGCGAGCAAGGCTGAACCGTGAATGGAGACATCAACACCAGCTGCAACGGGATGTTTATGTCTATTTGCACACATGTACGTAAATTGCACTCACATACACACACATAGTCAAACAAGTTCAGTGTGTGTTCAACAGCCCCCACCCTTTAGGTTGGACACACCTATGTAGTAGCTTTTCCCAATAAATGAGGAGGTGAAGGGGGAGATCGTTAGGGTTCCGTGTGGAGAACTGAAACCGAACGCTTCTCCTCGTTCCCTCCTGGTACCAGAATCGAGTCTCCTGTCTCCTCCTTTTGGTTATTCTTGAGTGTCAATTTGGACCAACCTGACATTTTTGGGGGCTCGTCCGGGATCGCAACATACCTGACGCCTCCAGACGCTGAGTCGACGGCCAGGAAGACCGTGGCCACGGCAAAGACACCCTTTCTGGGACTGGGTTTCGGCTCCTCGTCTGGGGGCTGAGGGTTGAAGCGAATCCCAGAGGAGAGAGGACTACTCTTGGTAAGTAGGGCGGCGGTGTCCTGTACGTACTTAAACTCCGCATCGACACTCGAGGAGTGTTTGCGCGCCGGGTTTGTAAAGACGGAGGTCGGGGTCTTTAAACCTGTTTTCAATTGAAACACTCTCAGGGCAGGTGTTGTAGTTTGGTTCGAACGCTTGGTTCGAGACCCTGTGTGAGCCTGAGAGGGGTTTGTTGAGAAGGAAATTAAATGCGCATAAATGTATGACTGTGTAACTGTGTGAGTGGAGGTTCGCTACCTCATCTGAACAGGACATTTGTTGTGGCAACTGTCTGAGGAAGCAGAGGCAAGAATTTCCCGCCACCTTGGTGGTAGAAGGTTGGAAATTACCTCAGTCGGAGAAATTGCCACCCTGTTCAAGGGAATAGTCAGCCTAGTTACCCTAGGTAAATCGCTGACTCTAAACAAAAAATTCTCAAATTCTCAAAGTTCCACCCCCTAATTCGCAAATGGGGGTTCATAATAGTAAGACCGTGGAGAGAGGTGATCCCAAAAAGAAGTTAACATGTAAGGACTGGAGATTCGTAGAGAGCCAATGTCCTTCGAAGATAAAACATTTAGATACGTGGATAGAAAAATACACCACCGTTAGATCCGACTCTTCCGACATCTCCTCCTTTTCCACCATCCTCTCCACCCTCTTACAGAGGGGGCCATCCGATGGCCACCAGGGGAAAAGGAGATTTGGGAGTGGAATTTTCAAAAAATTGGAGTAGTGTTTTTTCCCCTGCTGCGACGAAGGTTGACTCATCCGGGAGTGAGGTACGAGACGCTTTTCCCATGATTGAAGTTGCAGATCCAGACATAAAAGGTGAGTCGCCTGTCATTCTTGTTTATAGAACATGGACACAAGAAGATGTAAAAAAAGCCGTAGACGGCATTACATCACATAAAATTGACGTGGTACAATTTGTCCAGAAAATGGAGGATCTGCGAAAATCATATCATCTAAATGGAGCTGAGGAGCAACAAGTTTGGATGGCGGCTTGTTTGACAGTAAATTGATGGTGTATACTGTATCGATATTTGGATGCAGTGAAGTCTTCTCGCGGATGACAAAATTAAAAGTTTGGATGTGCTTAACTTGGTTGTGAGCGGTAGTAAGGTGAATATTTTGGTTTGTCTGTAGGGTTGTGTCTGCGAATATGTGTTGGATTAGTCTTTGCGTGTGGGTGTGTAGATATGCGTGACTCTTGGCGCGACTCATGGAGTCTTGTTTGTTTTGTTTTCTGGCTTTTGCAGTGTAGAAGGTTTGTATGGCATCTATTATAATTACCGGTACTTGTAATTGAAACTGTTTTTATTATAATTCCTAACACCACTTCAGCTTCATAATTTCAACCGGCGCTACATGAAGTATGTGTAAATCAGGTAAAGAAATAAAATGGTTGAGTATGGGTGTGGTGACACAGAGAGTTTTGGATACTTATAGTGGGTGACAGGCAAGTGAAAATATTGATGGTGAGACGTAAGGTGATGATGGAAGTTGAGTATGTTGAGAATAAAGAAAGGCACGGGCAGGTGAGGTTTGACACAGTGATGCTACGAATGAGGAGGTCACCGTGTGTTTAGGTTGAAAAGGGCCGGAAGGTCACGAGATGCTTAGATGGTCCGTTTGTAAGTCGTAAACAGTGGACGTGTGTGGGACGTTGTTAACTTTCTGGGAGGAGGTAGAATGTGTAAGTATACAGTGAAGGCCTTGATCTGGATGATTTGTGAATGTTAATGTCTGTGGGTTTCAGTTATCTTATTTGTTTTATAAATGCTTCTGTTATGCTGCTAATTGCCAGGATGTTCCGATTATGTTCCAATGTTTTTTTAGATTACGTTCATAAGATGCACATTTCTCTTGAAACCTGAGAAGAGCCATCACGGCTCCTGATGTGGGAGGAATGATGGTCTTGTCTCATGAATTTGGAAAATTCTGTTACAACTTTGCTATCCGTGGATTGTGTTGTGCCTTCCGTCATTATGAAATTTAATGACTAGAGTTGAAGCTATCATCGAACATACAAATTCTTGTTGGTTTGAGTCATAAAAAAACCCGTCAGATTTTACGACACATCTCATTTGTGCATACACAGGCTGGATTTCTAATTTCGTTTGTCACAAGAGCAAAATCTTCCAGCTTTAATCAGCACGTTTCAGGGTCACGTGTGAATAATTTACAATTGGCTTCGTTAACTTAGTATGACTGCACGTTTTAAGGTCAACAGTGGCATTTTTGAGTATCACGCACCCTAGGTGGTGTTTACCAAAGACAGTTGTGGCATAGATAAGCCTTTTGGCAGCAGTGTATGGTGTGAACTCTGCATGCTGGAAGAGTGCTAGAAAAAAAAAAGATAAAGGGATGAGCTGTTGCACACTAGCATGACTTTTTTTGTCGCATGGTTGGCATTTATTTTGTGTGTCTATGTTGTTATGTCGATCCCCTTTAACGCTGGAAAAATGCACAGTGCTTAACCGTGCTACTTTGTTGTTTTTCCTTTACTTCCTTTCCTTTGTTGTACTTTCCTGATGGGTGTTTGTTTGTTTGTTTGTTTGTTGGAATGTGAACGGGTAATAGTGATTTGAGAGGTTGTAGGAGGAAGTACAACAAACTCATCTCATCTTATCTCCCGTTTTGTGTGTGTGTTGATTTGTTTCATATTAATATTGCGATGACCTGCATGACTGCCTGATTGGAAACTCTAAATTGTCCCTAGGTGTGAGCATGGGCTTGGGTGGTTGTGCTTGTGTCTGTGTGCCCTGTAATTGGTTGGCGACCGGTTCGGGTTGTCCCCATCCTGCTACCCGGAGTTGGATGGAATAAGCTCCACTCACCCCCGCGAACCTCGTGAGGATAAAAGCGGATCGGACATTGAATGACTGAATGTATTGCTTCATATAGTGATGGGTCGTTTTTTTTGGGTACATCTCGGTTTAACGGGCGAAGGGAGGAATCTAGATATAAACAAGCGCGTTTTGCGGGCTATATTTCGGTAGGTTTGTGCGACTTTCGGTTTGTGCACAAACTGTTTGAGCATATACGGGAGCATATTTATGCGTCGCTTTTCAAAATTGGTGCCCCGTTACATTACGGCATCTCATCGGTTTATTGGCTTAAAACTGATTTGTATAGTTATTTTGCGGTTTGCGGTTGTTATATAACACGTGAAGTATTGTTAATTCAGTGTGACGTATGTTGTTCGTTTTTGTATCATGTTGTGATATTTACGCGGCTCACACCGCAGCGATTTATTTTTTTAGGGGGGACTTGCTGGCTAGCAGCAACGTGATAACGTTTTGGGTTCAGTTCACTTCTGTTTTATATGCGGCAACAAATTGGGCAGTGAACCCAAACTTCTTTTTTGTGTCATGGATTATCTCACGCATTGGCAGGGGGAATGGTGTCTCTGGTTCGGAAACATGATACAACCTATGGTTTTAACCAATGTTGGAATACGGTACATTTTGAACTACATCTCCATTTCAGATAATGTAGAGGGTTTTCGTTGAATTAATGAGGGGGTTTGGTTGAGGCTTTTCCAAAATGGGTCGAAAATTGATAAACTGGAATGCATGTTTCACATTTTATTTGAGACACTATTGCTCCTGCCATCCACAATCTGCAGGATTGGTAGCAAGTCTGAAAGTATATGGTTAAAATTCGATTAAAGAAATTGAATTGAAATTGAATTGACTTATATGTTAATATTACGAGAATGGTGTTTTCTTCTTTGTTCGAAATATTGTTTGGGAGACTAAATATATTATTGATAATTTCTACAAAATTGTGAACTAGGAAATTAAGCTGATTCGGTTGACAATATGTGAGAATGTTTTGAATGAAAAAAAATGAATTGAGATTGCCGTAGGACGATTGTGCTTTTTCACAGCAGGTTCCAGCAGACATGGCTCTGATTCGAAACATGAAAAACAAACATTGTGTTTCTTTGAAGTGTTGATGACCACACCGTTTGATGGACATTGTGAAAAGGTCATCTCGACAGAAACATCCACTGAGGAAGGTGAGCGAAGTCCGGTGACGCGATGGGCACAGTATTTTAGTTACTGGGAACATCAAACGACCGGCGGAAGAAGTTTCAAGACACCTTTGCACTCATTTAGGGTGTGTTTCTGTCGACATGCTAGAATATCAGTGGTGGTATGTCATTTCCTGTTATATGATCACACTAACACATGGTCGACTGTTCTCCTTTTTTATATGGTATTTGTGCTCTCCTTTAGCACATGTGAATGGGGATGTATTTTTTTAATAATAACCTACATTTTGCAAATAGATCTAGACCAGGGGTGTCAAACTCATCTTTGAGGCCGCTTTGGGGTTACACCTTCCTTCCGTGGGCCGGTACGACGGAGAAATTTGATTAAATGGTTATATTTTATGATATATCAGAAATACAATGATGAAATTATTTGCTAACAACTACACATGGATGAATTGTGCCAATTCTGAAGCCAGTCATATTTTGTTCGATTATTGTTTGGTTGAGTGTTTTAACAGGTAACAAAATTATCACAAAATCTCGACATTATTCATATAGACTTTGGGCATTTCGGTACAGATTTTAGCAGGGTTTATGGCAGTTGATGCGCGTCAATTGCTTTCACGGGCCACATAAGTACATGGGGTTTCGACTTTGACACCTGTGATCTAGATGATCTGGGGAAGGGAAATGAAGAAACACATTGCGGCACAAATTGTTGTATACTTTTTTGTTTTGGTGGCAAAAGTATTTTATTTATAATCGGTCTAGTCGATCTCATTATGAAAATAAAAAATGAGAAGTGAACACACCATGAGTGGTAGAAAAGAGCACAACTTTTTTATTTGGGTTTGTTTTGGAGATTGAAGTGATTTGTGTACTGTGCTCCTCTGGTGATGTTGCTCGGCTGAAATTGAATTTATAACCGTTTTTTGATTTATTTCTAGTTCAAATGGTGCATTGATTTGGTCGTAATGGTTCAGATATGGATTTTAAATACATTTCTTAGGTGATTTTATGCGTTTACGATCTTTTCTTTGGTGGTAAAAGGAAAAAGGAAAACGACCCAACGGTGATGTAGTTATTCTCTGCAGAAAGTTGAGCTATTTTTCATTCTTTTGTTATTTTATTTTTATTTTATGTTACTGCGGATACGGTGTGATGAAGTAGTGTACTTCTAATGATTTTGAAGGCAAATTATGGTTATCGCAGGCGAGTGTTTTTCATTTTCTGGTGTCTGCGCATTGGTATCACTGCTTTTGCCAGTAACTGTGTTTCCATCAACAGCGGAGGATATATAGGGGGCTGCGTTATCGTCGATGACGGAGAGTAGCCTTCTCCGGTTCCGGCGTGGCGCCTCCTGGAGGGATGGCGATCCCACCTATATAGACGCAATTGGGGTTCCTCGTGGCGTGCCAGATGAGTATAAGTTGGTTAACCAGATTGCTGCCGGTTGGGAATCCATTTTCATTTGGGTTACCCCTAATAAGAATGTTGACAGGATCAACTACCTCCACTACAACGTCCAGAGGCTCGGAAATTTTACTGAAGAAGCCGTCTTGGCTATAAAAGAGCAATTGGCGGCCACCTCCCTGATGGCGTTTCAGAACCGCATCGCGGTTGATATGCTCTTGGCAGAGACCAATGGAGTATGTGCGATGTTTGGTGACCAGTGTTGTACGTTCATACCTAACAACACCGTGCCTGATGGCGCCCTCGCCAAGGCCATTGGAGGCCTCCGCACCCTGACTCGCCAAATAAGGGCCCATTCCGGCGTGAATACGTCCTTCTGGGCGGAGTGGTGGCATAAGGCCTTCGGAGAGTACAAGGATTTGGTGTTTTATGTACTAATCTCTTTTGCTCTTTTTGCAGCTGTCTTGACGTTGTGTGGATGCTGTTGCATTCCCTGTATCAGAGTGCTGCTTATCCGGCTTATTACTACGGCTGTCTTGCCCACGACGTCTAAAGTGAATGAGATGTATCCTCTGTTGTTGTTTGATGGCAGTGATTCTGGTGTTGATTATGCCTCTTCGGATGATGACGTGATTTCGCTTCGGCATCAGGGGGTCATAGATGGTTTTTAGTCGTTTTGCTCCCTGCCCCTGGGTGTAACTATGTTTGCGTGTGCGGCATTGACTCCCCTGAATAAAGACCGTCGGGAAGGTTCTGTGTGATGATACGTGCAAATGTAGGATGAACAGGGGGGAATGTTGGATTTATTATTGTTTAGTAATCATACATTCACGTATTATTCGGTTGATTCTCGTGTCGTCATTTTATGCTCGCAATGAAGAATGCTTCTGCCTGTCAGTATAGTTTGATTTTGCTTGCAAAGAAGAACGCTTATGCTTGCAATCATTAGTTGGCTTTGCCTGCAATGAAGAACGCTTATGCTTTCAATAAAGATTTATCCTTTATTATTTACTCACATCTATAATCATTATATGTTCTTCATTATGTGCTCACTTTTGCTTGCTGTACTGTGTGAGAAGTTAGGGTCGCAACCACCTTTCCGAGGACGTGGCTGGGAAGAGATAACTGTTAAGACTAAACAGCGAGCAAGGCTGAACCGTGAATGGAGACATCAACACCAGCTGCAACGGGATGTTTATGTCTATTTGCACACATGTACGTAAATTGCACTCACATACACACACATAGTCAAACAAGTTCAGTGTGTGTTCAACAGCCCCCACCCTTTAGGTTGGACACACCTATGTAGTAGCTTTTCCCAATAAATGAGGAGGTGAAGGGGGAGATCGTTAGGGTTCCGTGTGGAGAACTGAAACCGAACGCTTCTCCTCGTTCCCTCCTGGTACCAGAATCGAGTCTCCTGTCTCCTCCTTTTGGTTATTCTTGAGTGTCAATTTGGACCAACCTGACATCTATGCAGAGACAAACCCCTAGCATTCGTCTGATAAAGCCAAGCACGATCATGCTCAGAGTGCAAAACTCACTCCATTATGTGGACAAACAATTTTCAAATCAAACGGAGCTGACGTGCAACAGCTTGGTCTCTCTTGACATGCCCATAAATACTAAATAGCAAGCATGGAGCACAGCAGTGTCTCTGAAGTCACATTTCACAGTGACAATGTTCAAGACATGCCTGAGGATGATCAGCACCTTGATCAAATCACTTCATGAAACAAAGAAAGAAGGTGAAAATAACAGGTGGGGGTGGAGGGTGAAGAGATACACAATGAAAGCAGCGTTGCTAACCTATTTAGGAGGCATCAATCAAAATCGTTTGGAAAATGACAGGCACTTTATATAATATTGGTGAAGGGGATTGGCCAGATGTTGTGTCAGTAGCATCCATTACAGCTATTTAGATCCTCAACGAGAATAATAAACTACACCTATGAAAGGATGACTTCAGTGCAGTATTTCTTCGACTTTGGGTGTGTTGTCCTCTTCTCATAAAAACGCTGCTGTTGTGTGAGATTTGGAGCTCTATTTTGGCAGACAGGCGCTTCATAAAAATGGTCGCAGTCTAGTTTCGTGTGTTTGGGACCACATTGCGTCTCACTGGGTGTTCTGGTCCACTGGGCTGCCTCGCCCCTGACTTTTTCGTCAGAAAAAATAGACTGCGCTCAGCGTAAAAACGGGCGATTGTATGTCAGCACACACACGGACGAACGGTCATTGGGGCAGGGCAGGCTCCAATTGCCTACGTTACATGCGGGGCCGACTAAATCATCCGCAAGGGCTGATCTTGCAGGTTACCTGTATAAACACACTTTACATGAGCCAATGTCATGCACGGAACCCAGCAAATCTATTTATGCTTCCGCTATGTCAAGCTCACAATCATTGCATGGGAAAAACGATTCTCTTGAATTTACTTAATTGCATTTAATCAAGAGATTGGCAGGAAATAAAATCATCTGGATCCAGACACACAACACATCTACTTAGAAAGTGTATCTGGATCCATGTGATTTTGTTTTGTGCATCCTTTTGAGAAATAAAATTGAATAAATTCAACACACAATTTTTTACCATGTGTGTGTGTGCTTAGATTCCCCATTTTAATGCAAATGAGGAGAGCTTCTTCCACCGGATGGGAAATGGCTACGTTCCATCTCACAAAGGCACACAATTGCACAAATGCCAACCTTCTGCCCAATTTTTCCTGTACAAAGCTTAGGAAAACACCAAAAGAAAGGAAACGACCCCCATGCACACAGTTGCATTGCGGTTTGCACTAGACTTGTGCTGGGAATGAAATTAGGGCCCTAGGAATCTACCACATGTGAGTATGCAAGTGTCACTTTTGTATTCAACCAAACAGCCCCAGATCTCACGATGTAAAGTTGTCAGTAAATACAAGCAATATCATCAAAATATACAGCATATACTTTTGTGCCAATTTTGTTTGGCGATGTGACATGAGATTTTTCTTGCATCTGCCTTTGCTCAATAACACTGATCTAACCCATGGTTCAGTATTCATTTTTTAGTCTACCTGTCCATGAATGGAGGCTTTTTGAAACAATGCAATATTCAATCATGTGAAAGAGAGACAAACAAATATAGTTGCCAAGTTTATTATCAGCATTAATTTTTAATTTTTTTTTTTTGTAGCATTGCATATAGCTTTGCAAGAGGTATGTTACAGTGCAGTGGTGTAGTGAACGTTGCCAAGTGGGATGAGTGCATTTTCCCCTTTGAGGCCATTGGAATTCTTGTATACATCCAGGAACCACTAATGTATCACTCTAGTAAAGATGATCCATTACCATCTGCCCTATAAACTGAATGATTTAAAAACCAAATCCGATTTTACCATTGCAATTGACCACAACGAGTGGAAATGATATTTAATACAATCCTTTCTTATGGTGAGCCAATGAAGCACAAAAATAGAAAGATTTCCCCCTTTGTATTTTTCTTGCGTTCTACACTCTTGCAGTAGGAGTGTTCTCTTTCCAAAACCGCAAGGCCTTTCTATGTATAGCATGCTTCTGCATGTGGTGCCTTTTGCACTTTTGAAGACCAGTGGTTAGCAGGTCCTCCAGACATCACCTTTCAGTGTGGAATTTGCATGTTCCCCCCCCCCCCCCCCACCCCACCCCCCGAGCTTGTGTGGGTTCTTTCCGGGTACTCCGGTTTCTGACCACAGTCCAAAAGAATCTTATTTTTAGGTCTAAATTGCCTAGAGGTGTGAATGCTTGTCTCTATGTGTCAGTGTTGGGAATGACAGATGAGCGATCAGTTGAGGGTGTACCGCACCTTTCAACCTAACACAGCTGGGATAGGCTCCAACTTCCCCGTGACCTTGAACAGGATAAGTTGTATTTAAAAAAACTAAAATAAAATGGATGGATATCGGAGATGTGCTTTTCCAGCACTGCAGCTGCATCCCATCATGCAGTCACGGCAGCGAAGGGAAATGTTCAATCTAATCAGAAGGTCTGTTTCGCCTCACTTGCATTCACATCACCATCATAATTCACACTTGTTTGAAAAAGCTGAAATCTGAACACTTTTCACTTTTGTTGCAGAAACCTTTGACACACTTCATGTATTTTGCATTACGTGCATTCATTTGTTCAAGAATTGAACATTGATTTTTTTTATTTTTACCTTTTTATGCACCCTTACATCTTTCAGACAGAGAAACATGAACAAATTGAAGAAAAAGACAAGATAAAGATAAATCATTCAAGGGCTCCTCTTTTCTGATAAGAGTTCAAATAGGTACAAAATTCATTGATTTGACATTTATGGAAACTCTTGTATGGTAACGATGCCACTACTTTTTTGAAGTGGCTGGAATCTGGTTTTGTCCTGTCTCTTGTTTCTTCTCACCACCCTACGACAAAAAGCAAAGTCAATTAAAAATTGTACTTCCTCAGTGAGTAGCATTTACTTTCTTGCCACATCAAGGAGCAGGAATCTGTTAGGGACATATTCAGTGGTGTCTTGAGATACGAGTAGCCCGACTTAAGAAGAGTTTTGAAAGATATAAGCCATCATTGGGCAAATTTTATGCATTGACATATGAATGTAACATAATGAATGCACTTAAAATTATTTTTAGATCGCAATATGATTTTGAACTGTGGAAGTCAGCCAATGGATTGTTTGGCTTTGGAGTTTACCATTGAAACAATGGTCAGTACTTGTTGCTCATGAATGGACTCACCGCATTTTACATAAAAGAGCAACAAGCCCGAACAAAATTCCCACCAGCAGTGTAGCCACACAGCTGTAGAGTAGATAACCTGATGAGACAAATAACACATGCAGTTATTAGATGCAGAAAGAAATAATAATTATAAAGTGAATGATGAAATGTTTATTTGGACAGGTACCGGATAGCCGGCTGTGAGCTTCGTCTGATTCATTGATTGGAGGAATATTAGAAGGACCATGTTGCCTCATCCAGTGGGTCTCTTGAGATAGAAATGAAACGTCTTGAAATATTGTCCGTCTATAAAAAGTGTTGGCTGTGCATCACGGACCCTTTACTCACTAAAGTGTGATTTGTTGTGAAGCACGTCATGAATCCTGTTGCATGTGTCGAGATCAGCACCATGTATTTGTTCGCACGTGCACGGATGGTGCAGTGGAGTGCCCAGAAGTGCCACAAATGCCTTTCTGCATTCCAAATCTCCTCCAAGGATGAGAGCCGGGTTCATGAAGCCCAAACATTCACTTTGAAGAGTGATGTCACCGCAATATGATTCCGCAGAGCTCCAGCATTTGGCTTGAAAGCTTGTGAGCAATTCTCTGCAGCACAACATAAGCATGCACAACACTGAGGTACAGTACAGTACACCTAGGCAAGACTGACACGAGCGGCTGGAGAAGGGATGTGATTGGTTGGCATGAGGAACAGGGTTGAGGAGAACAGGTGCAAGCAAAAAGCTAACGAGGAAAACAAGACTTGACAAAGGGAAACAGGGAAAACATGACAATTCTTATTGAAACATAGTCAACAGCAGAGATAATGACAGTTAGCAATAGCCCTATCTATTTGAGGAGCGCTTTTTTTGTTGTTCGTCAGCGGATGATGCACCCTGCATACCTGCAACGCCGCTTCTCCAAACAGCGCCTCACAGCTTCCTGACAGATCCAAGGTTCACCTTCACATGCGCTGCCATGTAATGCTGCTTCCATTTGTAAACAACTTGCATCTAAAGGATCACATTCGCACATGACTAGCCTCTCGGCTACGTGGTGCGGCATGCTACGATAGAAACGTTGAGTTTCTTGGCCACAGCTCTCATGGTCGCACTGGGACTCTATGCAAGTCTGAAGGACGGGTGCCAAATGTTTGTTGCACACGCCGTCACTCACACAAAGTCTCATTTGTTGCGTGCATGATCCAGCAGCATCCTCTACGAAAAGAAAGACATGCAACGCGTCTTGTCTTAGAGGGGCATGAATGCAACGTCGATTTGTGTGAGACCAAAGCATCATTACCAAATTCAATGAGAGTGCTTGATTGCCAGTCACTCAGTGTGCTTCTCTTGTGTGGAGCTACACCACAAATAACAATGAGAGTGATTAGTTCCATCAAATTCTACAAAAGCCTGTTAACCCGGGAGTTAATTTGTGCCACAAAATCCTTTGTTCATCCTTATGATCACCTTTGGTAAACAGCAATAATGGATCTGACAAATACTGCACCTGGCCTCGACTCGCATTGTGCCAGAAGAGCTTGTGTGTCCCTGTCTTCCTCCCAGGCGCACACACACCCTGGCAGCCCGGCAAATCGGTCTAATGCAGTCTGGATTGTCAGGTTACACACCTCTGTGCCTTTTATTTGGCATCCTAAGAATGGAAAAACAGGCACATCTGAAGAATGGAGAAACAGATTGTTTGTTTTTTTTACATGCGAGCACACCCTTGTGTGCAACAGGTGATCTGATGTGCACACAGCAGAGGGGAGAGAAGTCATTGCATATTGTCTATCTATTGAGTTATTATATACAGAGACTTAGCCCAAGCGATTCAAGCGAAGAAACAATTCGAAAGACCTTCAAGGGACGACGTTAGTGAGAACATTTTGTTATTGAGCATAGAAAAGCATTCATTTACCCTCACAGATGCGAGTAAAAAGTGCCTTTTGCTTTTTGCATAAATGTGAAATGCATGTCGCACAGTCGGAGTGCGAAGTCTTGCTGGCAAGGCTGCAAACGTATGGAACTAGAAATCCTAAAATGAAAAAACAAGAAAGAAAAGAAAAAGAAAATTATTGGTCAACATGATTCAGTCGCTGGTCAAACTCTGAATGGAGGTGATATTGATGATGATTTTGACAGATTGGAACATAAACAAGGAAGGTTTGTTGTTCAACTTTTTAAAGAAACACACACTCAACACTCTAATTTTGTTTTTAAAATCACCTTATAAAAGTGATATGAGATCAAAGACTATTACATTTAAGACAGCAATCCCCTCTTTGCCATGTATATTTAAGGTTGTTAAAAAAAAAAAAAAAATCAACCGCATCACCGTCTTTCATTTGTCATGACCAAAAGTAAAATACCAATGCAAGAAATCTCATTTCCGTTTCACACATTTTCTGAGCATATGCATAACTTTAGGCTACGGCTGAAATCAATGCAACTATGAGTCCTGTAATGAAAAGCACACTCTTCAGTTTCTCCACATGATCTGAATCCTGAAATCAATAGCTGCTCCTGTGCCAATTTCAATGAGTGAGACTCACCAAGAAGCAGAGCATGTTTTCTCTGCATGGCGGCTGCTCAAATGGCAAACGCGGTTCTGCTTGTCGCTGTTGTTGCTGTCTCTATTCTGAACGCCGGGATAAACGCCCACATTGAGCACAAATACATTTACAGAGAGGCTGCACCTTTCACAACATAAACAAAAGATATAATCCCTTCCCCTAATATGGCGTTTCGCATCCAACCTATTAACACCTCAAAGCTAGTTCAAGCCAAAATTATTAATTCATTCGTGGTCTCTTTTAGGTGCCTTAGCTTGTGTGATTTATTTATTTTTTCTCATTTTGACCAAAATAAATAAATTGGTCCACGCTCCAAATAAATCACAAACTTTCCTATTAGCCTAAAGTTCAAAACTATACTGTAGTTAAATCTTAGCTGTCAAACTCAAGGCCAGAGTAGGCAGGTCTGGCACGCCTCATCAAGACATGTTGAGTTTGACACCCATGCTATACATGGTCATTTTTTTCGGCTAAAAACACCTTACTATACATGGTCGTTTTTTTCGTCTAAAAATGCCTCACTATACATGGTCATCTCTTTTAGGGTTAAAACGCCTTACATTGTCAGGCATTTTAAGCCGAAAAAAACCCCAACCATGTATAGTAAGGCAAAAAATGACCTTGTTAGGGCACTTTTAGCCGAAAAAAAATGACCATGTCTTGTAAGGCGTTTTTAGACGAAGAAAACGACCATGTATAGTAGGTGTTTTTAGACAAACAAAACGACCATGTATAGTAAGGCGTTTTTAGCCGAAAAAAACGACCATGTATTGTAAGTTCTTTTTAGCCGAAAATAACTACCATGTATAGTCAGGCATTTTTAGCCGAAAATAACGACCATGTATAGTCCGGCATTTTTAGACAAAAAAAACGACCTTGTATAGTAAGGCGTTTTTAGCCCAAAAAAAACTACTATGTATAGTCAGGCATTTTTGACAGAAAAAAACGACTATGTATAGTAAGGCTTTTTTGGACGAAAAAAAAGGCCATGTACAGTAAGGCATTTTTGGACGAAAAAAAAGGCCATGTATAGTAAGGCATTTTTAGCCCAAAAAAAAGGCCATGTATAGTGAGGTGTTTTTAGATGAAAAAAAAGACCATGTTTAGGAAGGCATTTTTAACCGAAAAAAACGACCATGTATCGTAAGGCGTTTTTAGCCGATAAAAAACGACCATGTATAGTCAGGCATTTTTATCCCAAAAAAACCGACTACGTATAGTCAGGCTTTTTTGGACGAAAAAAAAGGCCATGTATAGTAAGGCATTTTTGGACGAAAAAAAAGGCCAAGTATAGTAAGGCATTTTTAGCCCAAAAAAACGTCCATGTATAGTAAGGTGTTAATAGAGGGAAAAAAACACTATGTATAGTAAGTCGTTTTTAGACGGGGAAAAAAAAAACGACCATGTATCGTAAGCCGTTTTTAGCCAAAAAAAACGACCCTGTATTGTAAGGCGTTTTTAGCCGAAAATAACGACCACTATACATGGTCGTTTTTTCCGGCTAAAAATGCCTGACTATACATGGTCGTTATTTTCATCTTGTTCTCAAAGACTGGACAAATTGAAGTGTTCCAAGCAAGTATTTTGTTGCTTTTTTTTTTGGAGCCTTTTTAATATTAAAATAAGTAAAAAGCCTTTTCTTTGCACGATAATTGTTGCTATTTTCAGTCAGTAGGGTTTAAATTTGTCATAAATGTTTAAAAGAAACGCTAAAGTTAAAAGAGCCGTTTGAGAGCCAAAAAATGTCGGCTCTTTTCACTGAGCCAATCCAAATGAACCGGATCACCGAAAAGAGCCGAAAATCCCATCACTACAATACAAATAATTGTAGAAGTATTTCTCCCGTGTTGCACAGAAAAACTGTTCCACCATAAAAAGGCGTACAGATCAAATATTCTGCAGGGCCAAGCAGCTGAATAGCACAGGTAATTTGAAAAAAAAAAAAGAAAAAAGGAAGGAAAGAAAGAAAGAAACTATCTCGTGATGAGGATGTGCATGGAAACGTACCCTCTCTTGAACATCTTGTAAGTCAAGCACCACTTATTGCACTGAAGTTCTGAAGAACTGAGTCAGATATCGTTAAGATCAAAGGGATGCATTTATTCAACCACATTTCAAGTAAAAATAAATTAATTAATTACATAATCACCGAATACATTTTGATGCAACAACATACCATGTACATAAGCATATATAAATAAAACACAATGAATGGACATTAGGTTGATATGAAATCACTATTCTGTTTTGTATATCTGATCAATATCTGATCTCAAGGAAAGTGTTTGACTGTGGAAATTTGCCAACATCGACTGTGTTTTATGTTTGAAGTTTGCTGAAGAACATTTTCTTTCAGGAGCAAGAGGTTCTTCTTGAGCACATCACGATAAAACAAATCTTCCATAACCCCCCGCCCCCTTCAAAAAAATCCAACATATTTTTACTATTTCCCAAGAGCAAGATTTTGTTGTGTCATGATTTGGACCCACACCTTTTTCTTTGCCTCACAGTTTGAATGACAGGAATCCACTGCTGAACTAGAAAGTGGGAGAAGGCCCCGTTGGATTAAATAGCATACTTGGCTAAGTGTGCTTTTAATTAAATGTGATGTGTGTGTGTGTGTGTGTGCGCGTATGTGTGTGTGTGTGTGTGCGCGTGTGCCTGCGCGTGTGTGTGTCCTATTTCTCCAAAAATTCTGATTTTATTCCTATCATTATTCCTATCATTAATAAACTCAAAATAATTTTCTCTCTCAAATGACAGTTTATTACTCCCTTAATCTGGTTGTATTGAAAATGTTTCCTCATGATACATGGATTTTATTCCCATAAATTAGTCTTTTTTTCCTCATAAGATTTGAATTTGATTCTTGTAAAACTGCAATTATTTCTTCTAATAATATGACTTATTCTCACAAAAGTACACTTTTTTTAGCCTAGTATTCCATTTCTTTCTCATATATGTTTTAGTTGTAAAAGTAAAACGTTTTTTCCCCTGTAACAATACGATCCTATTCTATCTCTCTTATTTTTTATATTTATTTATTTGCATGTGGTTCGAATGCTCCTTTATATTTCAGAGATAAAACACTATTTTTAAAGCATCATACAGATACTTGGCAACTCTTAATTGCAAGCAAGACAGGTGTTCACTAAGTAAGACAACAGCAGAATTTAGTTTACAAAAAGTACAAAGCAGTACAAATCATTTTTTTTAACAAATTAACAGATAACAGATTAGCAACAAAGTCAGCAAGTAACCTTGGTGATGTCAAGTGTACAGAGATGACAGTAAACACCCTGTGGAAGCATATCCAAAAAAAAAAAAAAGGTGAAACATTGACATGAACAAAGAAGAAGCTTGGACACAAAAGTTTATTCAGAGGATGAGCTCTCAGCATGTCTACGAGCCAAAAATCCTGCAAGCAAGATCCCAAACATTTTAAAGCTCATTGGTCCCCATCAATTCAAATTTCAAATTTATATTTTGAAATCGCCCCGCGACTCTTGTGAGGATAAGCGGATCGGAAAATGAATGAATTTTAAATTGCATCTCATCAAAGATGTTTGAGGCAACACAAACCCAGCCATAGTGGGACTCTACTCAGCGATTTGGTTCAGGGATTATTACTTTAGATGACAAAGAATTCTCCTTTTTACTTTGAAATACAAACCAAATTAAATCCAATTTAAATTGCTTTCATCGAGGTAGATGCGTAACAGGTCGTATCGGCACTCATTTTGTCCTACATTCCTAACAGATAGAGTAGCCGTTAACCATATATAATCTGTAAAGTGACCGATAGTGTAGTATAATGTCAGGGCTCTATATTTGTGCCAAGCGCAAATCTGGTGCGAAAGGCGGTCTAACTATGCAAAGGGCCATCTACACCAAGTGTTGGTATTTTCGCAGATGCACGCAGCTTGATGCAGTTCGAAACATGCGGTTGGTTATCCAACTGCCCACTTCACAGCTTTGTGGTCTTCCAACAGCCAAATGAATATCGTCCACCCATTGAGGCCGGCTTGTAGTTTCTTATATATATGTTCTATGAGCACCTCAGCCTGCGACAGGATCCGGGTGTTTTCTTTTGCCGTGTCAAGGACTATCAGTGTGCCTTTGCGGCATTTACTCAACTCAACTTTAAAAACAACCATAGCTGCATACAAAGTTGGACCGGAAGTAAAAGGAAAAAAAAACATTCATACATCAATATTTACAGGTAATGAGACCCCCCCCCCCCCCCCATTTCAAATGGCAGCAAAACAAGTCACCTGTGTTCCCGCCCACAAAGGCAAAACGCCTTTTTAAAATGGGCCATGTTGTACGGGTCTGCGAAAATACCAAAATTTAGTCTAGCTCACGCCTTTGCAGATACATAGACTTTGGGCATGAAAAGAGAGTCCGCAATCTGCCGATGATCTTACACCATTTGATCTGATATGTGTGACACATTGTCCATGTTGTGAACATGAGTGGACAGTGACTTTCGACTGTCTGTGCTCATTCGAGTGCGTATTCTCTTCGGTCTCTCTTGGCCTGGAAGGTGACAATGGCAAGAAAAGGCTGCTTTGAATTCTTCACGGAACTTCCCTAAGCAAAAGAAAGAAAGTGAAATGCACTCAGAGACATTTCGAACATGATTCTCTGAAACACACTCATGTATTTGGTCGAGCAATGATGCTTCACGACTACTGCTGCAAACGCAATGGACGCTGAATTAATGATGGTGACAGTGTAAGAGCGGCGCCGAGGACATTAAAGCCTAGTATTAATTTGCATGAGAAAAAAAAGAACGACATATACATTTCAAATGGATTCAGACCATCATTTCTATTTCTCTTTCTCGTCTTTAGTAGGGTTGATGATTGAATTTGACACGTGAAACTAGAATCAATCAATTAGCAACTTATATGAATTAGAATACTTAATAAAACTGTTCACTTAAAAATAATAAAAATAAAACATACAACAGAAGACATAATTAATATATATTTTTTAAAAACAGTTAAAAATGTCAAATATAAATATTCCAGAAATTAAATAGAAATAAGCCTAATAACAGAGATTTAACAAATGAAGTAATCCTTAAATACATTTTAAAAAACAATAGATCATATAACTACATTTGTTTTAGTTGCCAGACTGCCCATCAAACCATTGATCCCCAACCAGGTTGACGTAGCTCACTAGCGTGGCACAAGGGACCACAAGACATGATTATTGTCCAGTTTCACTTAATTTGCTCGAAGATTATTCTAAAGTCCAAATATATATCTGTTCATCTATCTATGCCAGGAATGTAAAAGGACAGGCACAACCCAAGAAAATGCTCCTGCGGTTGTAAAAAGGTACAATAAATCCACACATTATATCTATCTTGACTTTCTGTGAGTATATCAGGTTTGTGTTGAATTAAACTCCCACTCAGCCCTTTTGCGAATATCATCATTATTTAAGTACCGTAATAATCCTTTTTGGTGTGCTATTTTTGTTTGGTGGTGGGGTGTGCGACTTTGCAAAGGGAAACACTGCACCAGAGGGCAGTAGGGAGCTAGTGTTAAAGTGCTCCAATGGGGCATGTGAACAAACTCACCACTGAGGAAATTGTAGATGATGGGATTGAGTGCACTGTTGGCATATATGAGCCAGTGTGAGAAGGTAAACCAAGCATACACTGTCTCTCGGTCACTCGTCTTCTTGAATGTCCCAAAGACTCTGCGGGCAAAGTGCAAATCAGCATCAGTCAGAGTTCATTATTTTTTTCACATCTTAATTAAATTCACTTGACTGGTTTGATGATATACTTTTCAACAGTCGAAGAGCAGAACGGACCTTTTCATCACATTGAGTACGCTGATTGGCAAGTAGCACAGAGCAAACACAAAGAGTACCACTATCAGCATACGAGCCGTCTTGCGCCGTGCCCGGATCTGTTTGATCTCAGCACAAACGGTGCTGGTTTTGACCCGCACAGACTCCCCCGGCCCCGCAGGGGCCGCGGAGCACTGCATAGTCTTCCACTTTCTCTGCAATACTGATGTGCTGCCAGGAATCTGTCAAAAACAAACACAGTAAGCAGACATACAGTGCCGCGTATTTGATGGTTCAGAGAAGTGTAGCAGTGCCTTGAGAAGGAAGAGTACGCTCACCTGTTGACACCACAGCTTGTGAAAGATCTGGATGTAGGCCAACACCATGAGACATAAGGGGGCAAAGTATGTGACAATGAAGAAACAGCTGTGATAGACCCTTGGGTAGATCTCAGCTGAAAGGAGCAAAGACAAAAAGCGCATTGCTGACTTGACTTTGTCGGAAACTGTCGGATCTCAAGGATTGACAGTTCTGACTGAGTTCACTTGTGCCATGGGAAACATTTTTTCATTGTGTTAAGTTCCACTGTTAAGTCTGTTTTATAAAAACAGACAAGTCGATGTGTTATGACATTGAACAAAACCATAAAGATTGGATTTTGATATTAAATCATAACTCACTGATAATGTATTCAAACATGAATTTCGGTGCATTGCAGGTCATGTTTTTATTAAATAGGAGTCTGATAAGTCTGATACGTCTTTCCTCGATAATAAAAAACACAGTACAGGTTAGTGGAGATTGTGGGGCATTCCGGGATGAAAATGAAGCTTGGAGAAGTAACCACTGTGTCTGCTAATTTTTCTTTTTAGTCGTTGATGCTTTTCACAAGAATATTTAATCATCTGTAAGCGTATCAAGGTCATGATGTAAAGTGAATATAAATGTATTCTAAATCTGAACCTGCCAAATTTGACTGATCAAACAAATCCCCCGAGGGCATGAAGTGAGGCTTTATAACTGTTCAAAATTAAGCCGTAATCTTTCGTGTTAGCATACCAATGCGCAAAGGTACATGCCGTTGAAAGATGAATGCTACGTTCTCTAGCAACTTATACCTGGACATCCCTAAACATTTGAGTCATGAAAATATATCCCCTCAAAGACTCTGGTGGGTGCGATATATCCCGCGGAGCCATTGTGGTGCTTTCCACGCTGGGATGAGAGATGCTAGACACCAACTAGCTCAAGAGCTAGCAAACCTAATCGACTCTGTTGCACTTGTCTGGGCGTTCCGGTGTACCAAGTTTGATAACAGAAGTTGGTCTGCGCTTGGCGTAAAAACGGGTGCATCATCATTTTCTTGGCAGGGCAATGGTCTAGTTCAGAGTGTTTGGTAGATGAGCTATGCCTCACTGGGAGTTTTTGCCTTGCGCCCAGGCACATCTGCCAATTAGTTTTTTATTTTATTTTATTTTTTCAGATGCGCAAAAAGCAGGTCTTATGCGATTTTGTGCATTTGATCAAAACATAACATCCAGATAAATTCAGCGCTCTACGGAGTGTGGTGGACGACATGGGACTTCATTCATAAATGTCATACCAGCTTGGGACAATCTCTCTGACTCATTGTATAAATACATTCATTGAACGGGTTATAATTACCATCTTAAAAATATTTTAATAGCACCGCCGTCACTGTTTTTGGTGTCAATCATTGATGCACACTCAGGGGTGCATGGCTGTCTCCATTGCCCATGTCATATGCACGCCCAACTACATCATCTGCATGGGGAGATTTCGAGTTTACCTTCCAATGTCCTGCACGGACCCCAGCGATTCTCTTTCTGTTACCCTGATGTCAAGTCGGGGTGTCATCATCTAAGACAGCTTTGGCCTGAGACAGCCCCGATAGGTTCTAATGTCAACTATGACCCTTGTAAGGAAAAGCAGTATCAAAAATAGATGGATGGATCCATCACGCACCTTCCCAGTGTTCATCACACACGGTGAACAAACTGGTCTTGTTTGTGAGGGACGGCAGCAGACTGCTGGTCTCCATCACGATGGCTTGGGGGATCATGATGATGCACGACACCACCCAGATGATAATAATGCTCTTGCAAGCCCTCTTGGCAGTGCTTTTGAACATCAGCGGGTGGCAGATGGCATACCAGCGGTCTTGCGCAATGCAGCTCAGTGTCAGGACTGACACTGAGACGGAGATAGTCTAACAAAATAAGCAAGTAAACGTCAGACAGTCACACACAAAACAATTCACAACCTCAAACTAAGACAACGTTGTGACTGTGGCTAAAGATGAATTATGAAAATGTCTTGATTTTCGAATTTTATACGACTTGTTATCATTACGTCATTTTTGACCTCAAACTTATTGAATTCTTTGGGCAAGAGGTGGGACACAGTGACGGCAACAACGGCCAGTGGCTAAAACTCAGTTGAGAAATAAACAACTTCAGTTTATTTTGGGAGAAACTCCTAAGCATTTTCAGTGTTGTACTGACTGTGACTGGTTGTGCGGCCAACGAAAATAGTTTGGAAAGTGGAACAGCGCATTTCCAGTGAGCTTTTTTCATGCTTCGTTATTGACCTGAAGCCTGTGCACTTCCTATGTGTCAGACTTTATTTTAAACCAAATATATATTTTAAAATAAATAAATACCTGTAAATAGGGCACAACTTTGCAAAGCGTCTGTCCAAAGAACCATGTCTCCGTGATGTCGACTACTAAACTTGCAGGCAGGCAAATGATGGTCACCAAGACATCAGCGAACGAAAGGTTTACGATGAAATAGTTGGTCACGGTGCGCATGTGCCGGTTTTTCCATACTGCAAAACAAACTGAGAGAAAGAAGGTGCCCGGTTATGGCATTCTCCAAGACATGATGCGTAGGTATCACATGGGTGAGTTCGTTCACCTCTCAGAGCAACACAAACACATTTGGAAATTTTGCGAGTTGTTTATCTTCCATGACAACATCCATACATCCATTTTCAAAAACACTTCTCTTGTTCAGGGTCACTGGTGCTGGAGTTCATCCCAGCTGACTTCAGGCATATTCGGACTGCACTCTGAGCTTGTTGCTAGTCAGTGGAGGCCACATACTGAGATGGGCAATATATGTATACATATACTGTATCTATCTATAGACAGAGAGAGCGAGAGAGAGAGAGAGAGAGAGAGAGAGAGAGAGAGAGAGAGAGAGAGAGAGAGAGAGAGAGAGAGAGAGAGAGAGAGGAAATGAGCTTGATTGACCACATTACATATTGATGTAGCTGAAGTTGTGACCAGCTTTAGCAGACATGGAAATACCTTTTGAGTTGCAGCATTCACCTAACTCAGGAATCAAACCCGCTGAGCGAAAGCTCTGGACGCCAGTTCAGCTCAAAACACTCTTATAAGGCAAAGGAAGTAAGCTTTTCTATCCATGCAAGCTAGCATCCATTACACAATCTGAAATATTTTTGGTGGTAGGGAAAGGTGGGGTGGTGGGGACAGACCTTTCTTGAAGTATATGGCAATATCTGTCCCTGATTTAATTTTATAGTTGTGTACGTATAATATGATAAGGCTTGCAAAAACAGATGAGTGAGGCGTAAAAGCATGCAGTAATTTTTACCCCTGTTCATTTGTCACTCAGTATCTTTTAATTGATAAATATTGCTCACTTTTGCTTGTATGAAAATAGGAAAATTAAAATGCAAACTAAAGCATGACCTCATTAGTTAATTAAGGTTTTATGCCACAGGCACAAATTACTCCAAATTAAATTGATCTGAATTGTAATTTGGAAAAAAAAAATAATCACTGAGAAAGTCAACATGTGGCTTGTAATCAAAGTTTGCGTTACCTTTGTCCAGTACTGTATGTGGATGAGTAATCCCTCTGACTCATTCCTCATCGTGCTCTGAATCAAGACAATCGTATGTTCTCGCTAGTTTCATGAAAGAAGAAAACATGCAATGCAAAAAGGAAAAGCAGAGGACGCTTGCGAATGATGATGACACGGTTATACAACACACAACAATGAACTGCCACTCCCGTGTCCCTTGTAGATGTCCATTTGTACATTTAGAGACACGCCGCCCAACAGACAAATTGCTAATGGCAAACAAAGTGTCAGTGGGCGGATGATGTGTAACATCTCAACCGTAACAATGTTTTGTAGATGGAAAATGCTTCCTTGATGACAAGAAAGATTTGAAAGGACTTACTGAATCAGAGGAGAATGAAGACAGTTTTTATTTTTTTTTAAAAGCGTATTTATTCTTTCAGAAATGCTAGAGACCAATACTTTTTAGCTTCAACCCAAGGGTAATGATTGATGATGGTAATGATTCAAGTAATCAACGCTGGACTACTCACAGCATTCCTACCCACATATGCTAATGATATGAAACGGCGCAGATCAGCCACACTGCAAACAAACAGTGTGCCCACAGTAATTCAGTCAATGCAAAGTGCATACCGATCAATGCCATCAAAACCAAACATTGCAATTTGCTCTGCTGTAGTTGCAAACACAATTTTTAATCTACAAAGATGCTTTATTTGCTTTATTTTAGTTCATCATGAATTCTCGCGCACTTGTGATTATACTTCACTAAAATAACTATGCAGTGTTCTATGTATGTGTATAGAGAGATAGATAGAGAGACAGAGAGAGAGAGAGAGAGAGAGAGAGAGACGCTCGCACGCGCACACGAACATTTCTTCCTCAATTAAATTTTGAAAAATTCATCAAGACTTATCAGCACTGAGATAAGAAAAAAATGAGGAAACTACTCACCGAGCGAGTTGCCAATGAGTGAAACGAAGAACACAAAGATGTAAGCCACAATGAGAACCCACTCGTAATGCTTGGGATGCAAATATTCCGTCCAGATGTAGCGCAGAAGTTCATCGTCGTCCACGGTGGAGTGCGTGTGCAACTCCGTGCTGTTGGCCCCCTGTACCGAAAAACACTCCTCACATGTTAAGTCCCCAGTGGCCCCTGACATGATAATTGATTGTTGATGGATTTCTTCCCTGCTTTTTCTTCCTGGCGTCTGCCGTGAGTCTAAGCAGATGTTGACCGTCTTAGTGGATGCTGTGTTGGGGTCTTCTCCACTGGAGGATGGCGGAGATTGACGGCAGGTACCGTAATGAATGAAGCTGATGGCAGAGCGCCAGAGCGCCCCCCCCCCCCGCGCGCTCGCGCTCTCTCTCTCTCTCTCTCTCTCTCTCTCTCTCTCTCTCTCTCTCTCTCTCTCTCTCTCTCTCTCTCTCAATCTCTAGCGCCGGGGCCAAAGGTGCCCTAGTAATAAACAGATAAAACACTATCCACTGGATCTAAATACCAGGGACAATTACACAGTCTTGCCACCCGGTTCTTCATGACTGGTGAGGCATATCAACTCAGGGAGCTGATATGATGATATGTAATCAAAATAAAAAGCTTAGTATATGTATGTGTATATATATATATATATATATATATATATATTTTTTTTTTTTACTTTTTTACTTTATAATTGAAACATTTGTTATCAAAGCTTTGAATTATGCTTCACTCAATTCCACACTGTTCAACACTGCGGCAGCAAAAATAAATCAATGAACCAAACAAGAAAGATTTAAAGGGATTGATAACATGTTAACTTTTTTTTTTAATTAACACCTTTAAAAACACATTTTGCTACTTGCTGTCCACTGACACAAACATCATGCGCCCAAGACTCAGGTAAAGACCAATCACAGCTCAGCTTGCGTTACACTTTACTGTGAGGCTAACGTGGTAACCAGTGCAATATTTCCACCAAATGTGCAACATCAACGACCACCCAATTTCAGCTCTAATAAGGTCCTCCTCCCCCTGACCCTGAACAGAATAAGCAGTACAGAAAAATGGATGGATACATAAAACTGCAAAAAGAGAGGCATATGAACTCAATTAATCTCAGTGGTCTCCACTCCATCTCAGTCCATTGTTGAATGTTTCATTCTTTGCATGAAAGTCTGCCGTGCATTTTGATAAGAAACACTCGTCAGTTGCCTGGTATACTATTATCATACTATTATATTAAAAGTGATTTAATTAGTACTCCTTTGTGCATTGAAGCTTGGGGGAGCACCACTTTTGACTCATCCATCCATTAACTGAACCGCTCTATCCTTATGAGGGTCGTGGGTGTGCTGGAGCCTATCCCAGCTGTCTCAGGGCAGCAGGCGGGGTACACTCTGAACCAGTTGTTCTAGCAGAGAAATTATCATGTGGGAGCACAAGCAATCTCTCATCTGTGGGCCTTGTTTTCATGGCAAGTGCAAGTCTGCCGCAAAGTGCCGTCTAACTTTGTGCATGGATGGAGTTTTCTTTTGGTATTTTGCGAGACCAGCATGTTTTCGATGTGTCCCTCTTCCAAAAGACCTCATTCAAATGATCAGCTCATCAACAAGCACTGTCAAAGCCCCATAGCGATCCTGATAATTTCAACCATGTATCGGAGGACAGAAACATCTAAAACATGGAGGATAGGGGCCCTCAAGGACCGGAGTTGGTCATCACTGTGCTAGACTTTGTACAGGTAGAATTGGGCGGAACAAGGCATTTGCGCCATTGTGGGATGCAACGTAACCTTTTTGTGGCAACATCTCTCGTTTGCATTCATTTTAAATCATATTTGGAGGGCACGCTATACTTGACATCGAGTGAACAGAAATTGACCTGCTGCGGCGGTCTGTGCATGACAAAGGCAGGTAAACAGCAAGATCTCCCAAGGACCGCCTTAAACACACGACCGTGTGTCCCTGTGTGCTTTTCTCTCCCCCCCCCCCACCCCCCCACACAAGTTAAGCTGGCAGTCAGAGAGAGAGCCATGCTAAAAATATGATGATTATAATTTGTTCAATTAATATGATTTTTACAGTGATTCTGAGGACTGTCCGAATATTGTTTTCACATTCATGAATGGAATAGTTGACATTCACCACACACGTCTGCGGAATGCCGATCTTTTTACCTGAGGCTCGAAAAAATCCACCAAAATCCGCACTGCCATTTAGACTTGCTTTTAAGCTGTCTAAAATGTAGTCTATCTTTTGTCGCCATATTGGGTGGCGGGGACGGTAGTTTCATCACCCGGAACACCGAGCAAGGCAAAGCGCCTCTACCAAATTCACAAACACAGTAAACTAGACTTGCCCTGGAATGAAAATGGAGACGCCCAGAATGCAGTCTACTTTCTGTGACCGAGGGTGGGTCCAGGGAGAGGCAGCTCTATGGTCCCAAACACGCCAAACTTGCCCCGGCACCGAAAGGAAGTCCATTTTTACACCAAGCACACGGTTGACAGTCTACCAAATGAGGGCATTGCATCTATAATTCTGTGCATCAATAAACTTTAAAATCGCCCCATTTTAAAATTTGAAACTTATTGGAGAATTATATATCATGTTTGATGTATGTTTAGTGTAGTTCCGAGAACGTAACCTACGGTAATGCAGCCTTTTGGGGTTACAAAGAAGTGCGAAACGAAAGCCAGTTCCAAGACTCGATAAATGCAGGAGGAAGGACATCCAGGATAAAACAAAAGTATTAGGCTGAATAATTTAAAGAATTTCAAACAGGATCGCCATGGCCTAGCTGAATAACAACCACCACCTGTGACATTAACCTAAGAGTTTAGAATGTCCTGGAGGTGTAAGGAGTGTCCGATTGAGTGAACAGGTTATAGCTTATAATCGAGTGTGTTCTGTTAAATGTTTTAAGTAGTCACACCCCAAAGGTAAATTGTAGTAGGAGACATGAGTTCAGAGCATTGCAGGCAGCGAGAAAGAGCAATGATTGGGACAGATTTTAATGGACTTTGGTGATTAAAAAAAAGACAAAAAGAAAATTGGTATTCAGGACAGGTACATAAGATGTGTAGTTACTAAAAAATCCCAGAAGTTGATGAAAAATGGAAAGGTAGTTTGCCCTGATGACATACAGGCAGAAATACGGAAGCGTCAAGGAGAGGTGGCTGACTATTGAGTTTCTTCACCATAACCTGCTGTTGGTTACTTTTATCTACATCTGGGTTCTCCTCAAAGTCACAAACTAAACAGATGAGTCCTTCTTGTGAGAGGCCCCAAGTCAGCACTTAGACCAGGTGTGTCAAACTCAGATCCTGGAGTCAAATGAACAGGTTCAATGTCAGGCTTCCGCAGAGCTTGCTGATGATCTGATCATTTCAATCAGGTGTGTTGCAACAGGGAGACTTGGAAGACATGCAGGACAGCGGCCCTCCGGAAACTGAGTTTGACATCCCTGACTTAGACCATTGAGACCCTTTACTGAAGAGATGACATGACGTGATGACACGATCACATTTTAAATATGTTTATGTAAGCAAAGAGATTCTCCCTGTTGGCATTTATTTTCCCTGCGCCTCCTCTTCATGGATATGCACAGCAGTGGACCGTCTTTCAGATAAGCTTTTTTCTTTGTTTGTTTGTTTTTAAAGATATAGTATGTAATCAGCCATTGTAATTGCTTTATAAACACACACACACACACACACACACACACACTAGTTTTGAGCTTTCTATTCTGTAGCAGCAATGCCCAATGTGAACCGTGGCTTAGCCCCCCTCCACACCACCCTAAAAAAAAAAAGCTGTCAAAATACCCCCAGTTACAAACTGTTCACTTCACTTGCTTAGAAATTGAGAAAGTTTAGCACCGTTGCTTCTCACCCAAGGGGTGGTCATTATTTTAGAGATAACTGCAAGAGCACAGTGCAGAATGCTCAATGATCTTTGAAAAAAAATAATGTCGGCCAAAAAATGTTGAAAAAATAATCTCTGTTGACAAATCTATGAAGGGATGTAATTTAACAACACTACAGCAGAGAGCCACTGTTGTCGAAAAAAATCATTTCTACACGTTGGAATATTGCAAAAGAGTGCCTGTATAATCAACAATGCTATTGGCAAACTACTGTCAAAATAGATTATGATCAAATTAAATTATTTGAGAGGAGCATGTGATGCTAGTCTTGACCATTTCATCATGTTTGAAATCATGTCACCCAATATGATGGTGCTTGGAGCATTGTCTTTTTTGAGGTTGTAAAAAGTTGCAAGCTTGTGGGAAAAAAAAGATGTACAAGACTGTTGTACAAAATTGCCAAACTATTATCAGATTCTCTCCTCTCACAGGTATGACAATTTTGGTTGGGTTGTCTTTGTTTAATTTTAAAAAATGTAATGGCAAAACTGCTAGCTAAAGTCAGCGCTAAGGCATGCGATCAATTTCAAAAGTGCACATCTGTGTATCTGTCACTTCATTAGACAATTCCATCAGGGACTGTGTGATGCTTTGTCTGAATTTCTGATTCAGTCTGTTTACCAATTAAGAATTCCGATCTAGTCTGTTTACAAATTAACAGTTGAAATATAAATTACAAATGGCGTTCAGTCTCCCTACAAAGTGATGTAGCTCTTCTTTTCGAAGGAAAGATCAGATTGAAATTACAGCAGACAATGCATCTAAAATCAAATCCATTTATAACATAGGCGTCAACGTTTACCAAGACATCATGCAGAAGAAGCTTTATCACCTGCTTGCTGAGTGAAACTCAACAGACAGGTGATGCAACAGGACAATCGCCAGAAGGAAAGAAGGCAAGTGACAGTTTGAATTGAAAAAAAAAAAAGCCTTTTAGAGTAGCCCAGTCAAAGTCCTGACCTCAATCCAACTGAAGTCCGGTGGTATGCCCTCAATAGATTGATCCGCTTATCCTCACAGGGGTCGGGAGGGGCGCTGGTGCCTATCCCAGCCGTCTTTGGGCAGTAGGTGGGGGACACCCCGAACCGGTTGCCAATTGCAAGGCACACAGAGACGAACAACCATCCGTGCTCACACTCACACCTAGGGGCAATGTAGAGTGTCCAATCAGCCTGCCATGCATGTTTTTGGAATGTGGTAGGAAACCGGCATACCCGGATAAAACCCACTCAGGCCTGGGGAGAACATGCAAACTCCACACAGAGCTACAATTGACACCGGTACCTCTGCACTGTGAGGTCGACGCGCTCACCACTGGACCATCGGGCCGCCCAAGTACCGGTAATGTTTATGTAAATAGAGACGATCCAAACGTTGCCATTTGTGTTTTTAATTTCATAAAACTGTCTATTGTTGCAACCAAGATGAAGCTCAGATTACATTTTAGGACCAATTTCTGCAGAAGTCCAGGTCATTACAAAGAGCCTGTAGTATACACTGTGAATAGGTGTTAGATTGGTGTTCTCCCACCCCACCACCCTGAGCCGCTCTGACTATGTAAGAAGTGTCCTCGAACAAGCCACTCAACTCCCATTTGTTCCTGCATCATTAATACTTTGAAGATGAATGACGTGTCAATGTTAAAGCGAATTGAGTACATTAATGGTGGAAAAACACAATCAAATGGGAAGCCTGTTTGTGTAATTAGCTACATTTTATCATTTCAAGTGGATAGTTTCCTATCCGTTTCCTTGTGCAAAGAATGAAGGTATGTATTCATGTTCAGTACAGTTATCCATTCATTTTCTACACTGCTAATCTTGTTCAGGGTCATGGGGGCCTGGATCTTCTCCCTGCTTACGTTGGGCAAAGGGCAGAACACACCCTGGACTGGATGTACATACATGTGTATTTATATTCCACATATCATGTACATAAGCTCTATTCATACATTCCAACAAAGATGAAACACAGCACCTGTGACAACAAACCTCCCACGGTCTTTAATTTACGCAATTTGTCAGTATCCAATCGCACGTTGTATAAAACATTTCTCTTGCATTTTAATGCAGCAGTAAACAACCGTAATGACAAGTATTTTACAAACTACAGTTACAATTCATAAAACTGAGACAATGTTGCACGCAATGTGACCGTCCTTTCATTTTTGCCTTGCTGCATTTTGAGTGCTTTGCTATGTTGGTAAGCCTGATCTTATTGGGACAGTTACGAGCTTTTGACGCAACCCCAACTTAATATCTGTGCAGCATTGGTCAATTTATGACCTCGGTCTGACTCGCAGAAGGTTTTTTTTTGTACAATTCAAGTTTTAGGCTATGTACAGGTATCTGTTATATTCTATCTTGAATATATTTGAGCAGATAAATGTACAGTACAGTGCTTAGGTGCACAATAAAAATGTTTTAAAACTGTAAACAGTTGGCTGGAAACGTCCAATGTAAACAAAGTGGCAAAGACCTACTGTACCAATGTGTATATGTGTGTATCTATATGTGAGTGTGTTGTACACATTGTGCTACAATTACTTTAATATGAAGCCTTTGGCATTATGTTGACCTTCAGGATTATTTTTCAACACATCTGTCCGGGTATATTAATTCATGTCGAGTACTGTATCATCACTATGTGAGAAGTACTCTTGAACCAATAGAAGTTCAGGATCAACAGCACTTGATGAATATTCCAAAACAGACAAAGCAACATATCTTGCTCAATGGCAAGATGCCACGTATCTATCCTTTTTTTATTTGACTTTTTTATAAAACTTAATCCTCATTACGGTCGCAGGTGAGCTGGAGTCTATTCCGGGTGGCTTCCAACTGACTTTTTCGCCAGCCATTCGCAGGAAACTTAAAAACAGTCATTATTCACACCTATAGACAATTTGGAGTCTTCGATGAACATACAGTACAGTACATGCTTTTGGAATATGGGAGGAAGCAGGAAGGATGCAAAGAAAATCCAACCAAGCACGGGGACAACATGTCAACCCCGCAAAGGAAGGCCGGAACACGAATTTGATTCCTCAACCTCAGAACAGTGAGGCAAATATGCCTGCTTACAACTAACAGCTAACAACGGCAATTCCAATGAGCTCCAAATTATAAGTGACCCGTATTGAACTACACTACTTAGTCTTGTGAATGAGGTTTCCGACTCTGTGAAAGAATTTCCCAAGCTTATTTTCATGGTGGCCTCTTCCCCCGTGGACGTTGTGGTCAGTTGTTGGGTTTTTGATTTTTTCCAGTGAGTTGAATGGGGAGTACAAAGATTGTTTCTTTTGAATTGAACAAAAAGGCTCAAATCTGCTGTAAAGGCGATTGTCAGCTTTTCTGTCTTTATTCCAGCCCAGTACGTCAACGTCTGGGATTGTTTTTTTGTCGCCGACGCCGAGCTTACTTTGCGATCTTGTTTCAGAGGAAGAGGGCTGAGGTGTGTGCTGGTGATCCTCCATTTTGAATCTTGGTTTGGAATACTTTACATCGGCCACATGGTTTTCCTGAGGCTCTAGGGATGATTTGCTATCGTGATGATTAACCACAGCCTCATCCTCGGCTTTAATGGTGTCTGTGCTGTCATCTGACGTCACACTTGGCGTTTCCACACGTTCGACTCGATCCTCTTTCTTATCTGGTATGTTCAAAAAGGACTTGATCTTCTTGGTACTCTTCTTTAGAAAATGCTGAGAGCCCATTCTGTTGGATTTGGTTGCCAAATCCCTGTCGTCAACGCCCAGGCTTGCAGCAGATAGAGTTTTGGAAGGACGTTCCTGCCAAATGGAAGTGCGGGAACTTGTGTCTGTCATGCTCTTGACATCATAATGAGAAACAGATCGCTGATCCTCATTGAGATTTGACCTGTAGCCACTCTGCTTCATGTTGATGCCTCTATCTATTTGCATCCGAGCATAAGATCCATACATGTCACCCGAGGAGTCCTGTGTGTATGCGGTGTTGGATCTTGGATCTGCCACGCTGTGCCTTTTGTGCCAGGGGTCGGTTAACTTGTCTGGATTTGTCATGATCTGCCCATGCTTGACTCTGCCTAAGCTGGCGTAGGCAGATGTGTAGGAGTTTTTTCCACTGCTGTAGTCATCCAAAGTCTGCAGGCTTTTTCTCTTAAACATGTATTCTTCGTTGTTTATTCTGCTGCTTTCGATCGGTGGATTCCACTGCATTGAGGAATAGCGCAAAGAGTTATGAAGCGCCGCTGAGCGGCTACTGACAGAAGGTGTGGCGTTCATGTGTGAATGTTGGTCCAATTGCTCTGGTATGGCGGACCTAAAAACAAGAGAAGACCTCATTCTTCCCTGCATGAAGCTGTTGGAAGACTCAAACTGGTCCGAATAGTCAGACGGCTCGCTAAACGGCATGTCAGGGTTTTGGAGGTATGACTCGATCCTCCAGGTACGCATGAACGATTTGGAAGTCTTTTCCAGCGTTGGCATGTTTTGCTGCATGGAAAGAATTTGTTTGTCGTTGCCGTTGTATGACTGACGGAGCTTTTGACTCCTGTACATCGGTGGCACTAAATAGTTATTGTCCAGTGGATAGTTTTTCCCCATTGCCGTTTCCCGGGAAATATTCCAGTTGCTTGCTCTGGCTCTGACATTCTGTTTGACATGTCCATCATCCCTTTCCCCCGCATAGCTGTGCCGCTTTAAGTAGTTTATTGAATCTGTAGACTGAAATCTGGACATGTGGTTCTGCAAACCAGCGTCATGCTCAGTCAAAGGCGCATAGTGATTATCATTGCAGTCTCTGACGTACAGATTCCTCTCACAGGTCTTCCGGTAGACAGAGTCCAACGTGTGCCTTAGCTGATCGCGCCGATCGATCGTATGTGTCGAATGAGGAGAATATTTTGACCAGCCGAGCATTAAGTGGGAGCCATTAGATGGGAGAGAATGATCCGGTTGACATAATTCAGCCGGCACTGTTGACCTCGCGTACAGTGTTCGAAACTCCTCATCGTAAGTCCTCACCAGATGGCCCGTGATGACCTGCACCATGCTCAAGTTGATCTTTGCACATGACCACGTGAATCTGTGGACAAACAAAACAAGCATGGGTCCGTCATTAATGTGGAGGAAGCATCTGATGCATCAAATGTCTGGTTTTCAGGTTCAACCTTGTGGATAATGGTCATCTTTATTATTATTATCATTATAAATTCATATTCAAAATTTGACTCAGTAGCTAGTGCTCCTGTATAATCGAGTGACATAATAGGTTATGTCGTAATGAAAAGGGAAAACATTCAGTCAGATACACAAGTTAATTTTTTTTTTTTTAATAACCAAAATATATTACTGCGATCATTCCAGAACAATATTCCTTGTTGTGTCTCTACTCAATTGATAACATTGAAAGGCTGAAGTGATTACATTACTTCATGTTGTCATTGTGTTAATATTGTAATTCCAGTACAAAAATTAATCCACACCTTGATTTAGTGGCATTAAGAGCAAAGGAGGGCAATTCCACTTTTTTTGTCGCGTGGCTTTGTTTAAAATCCAAGCAAATCAAGTGAGCAACGTTTTTGAGCCTAGTGGATCATTTAAATTCAATTGTATATCAATATGAAAAATAATGAATTAAATGAACTTAGAAATCAGAGTGTGACGTGCAACAGTTGCGTTCACCTGTAGGAGCCATAAATCACTGTATGACAGTCGACCAAAATAAATTTCTGCTCCATCGCTCCATGGAATTTAGTCCCCGTACGACACTGATAATCTTCACCTTTCACAGTGCGCACTCTCATGTTCTGGGGACAAAGAAAACAATAAGCCAGCTCGAATCGTCAACACTTGCAGAGGTAACTTTGAGTCAATGTCTGCACACTTCGTTGAATTGTTGCCATGCTTGCTATCCAAGCATTTTGCTGTGTGATTGTTTTGTAGCATAGAATAACTCTTGTGCGAACAAACATTGGCACCAACAAGGTCATTCGGAAGACATTTTATCGCTTATACAGTGGAACCTCAATAAGTTAACACCATACAATTGGTGTAAATTGTATTCCTATGAAAAATACTGTCTGTTGTTTGGACCTTTTCACCAGCAATAGCAGTTTTGAGTACCCACCCTTTTTGGAGTCCTTAGACTAGAGGGTGTGCTGGAGAGCACTCCCTATGGGGAACTCCCTCGTTCTACTGGGAGATTTCAATGCTCATGTGGGCAATGACAGTGAGAACTGGAAGGGCGTGATTGGGAGGAACGGCCTCCCGATCAGAACTTGAGTGGTGTTTAGTTATCGGACTTCTGTGCTCGTCACGGATGGTCCATAACGAACACCATGTTCAAATATGGTGTCTATATGTAGACTCGGCACCAGGACACATTTGGCTGCAGTTCAGTGATTGACTTTGTGGTCGTATCATCATGTTCTGGACACTCGGGTGAAGGGTGTCAAGTGATCACCACTTGATGGTGAATTGGCTCCGATAATGGGGGAAGATGCCCGACTGACCTGGCAGACCCAAACATATTGTGAAGGTTTGTTGGGAGCATCTGGCAGAATCCCCTGTCAGAAGGCAGAGGTTTTCCCACGTCCTGGGAGAGGCAGGGGATATTGAGTCAGAGTGGACCATGTCCCGCACCTCTATTGTTGAGGCAAGTGATCTGAGTTGGCTGTAAGGTGGGCGGTGCCTGTCGTGGCGGCAACCACTGAATCGGCTGGTGTACACTAGTAGGAAGGGAAGGCTAAGCGGTCGCCGAGGCAAAAACTCAACCGTGGGAAGAGTTTGGTGGAAGCCGACTTCCGGACAGTTTCGAGGAAATTTTGGTCCACCATTCAAAGTCTCAGGAGGGGGAAGCATTGTACCATTAACACTGTGTCGAATGGGGGTGGTGCGCTGCTGACCTCGACTCGGGACATTGTGAGTGGGTGGGCAGAGTACTTCGAAGACATTAACTCCACCAACACACCAGCTGGTCCACCTCAGAGGACTCTGAGGTGGACTGTCCTATCTCTGGGGTTGAGGTCACCTAGTCACACAGCCAGCCAACTTCCAAAAGGAGAAAAAAAGGAGCAGGCGGCAGGAGAAGAATAAGGAGCAAAGTATGTACAGCTGAAAAGTGCATGTACTTGTTTGCAGCTGCAGTTCAACCAAGATAGCCAAAGTAATTAACATTAGCCCGTTTTAGCACCCGTCCACTTGATTGACTGCATTTTTTTGGAGGGGGGGTCAAGCATCCTCCTTGCGACGATGTTTAACTACTGCGGCCGTAGCAAGCGACATAGGCTATGGCGAACACATCATACGCACATGCGGATTTATTTCTTTAAAAAATAAATAAATAAAACTGATGCAACCATTGTAACACTGTGATATTATTCTCCTAAGATTGCACCATTTCATCGAACTACATCAAGGAGATTATGATTTCTTTTTGTACCATTACAATTTTATTCTCGTAAAATTAAGGACTTTGAATGTCTGACTTTTTTTTTGTATGGCTTTATTCTTGTTCCGTAACATTCCAACTTGATTCTCTTAATATTAGGACTTAATTGTAGTCTAATAATTGTTATTATTTTCAGTGTTGTCTTGATAAAATGCGTTGAGCCTTTTCTTTTCCATTGTATTTATTAATTTTTATAAAAGCACACAAAGAAGGTCTGTGGATGTGCCTGAATATGTTTTAAAGGGACATCCCTGGGGGCACTTGAAGATAACGACAAGGGCACTGCCCAAGAACGTGAGAAGAGCAAATAACAAGGTCATACACAAAAAGGACTGGCAAAGACTGAACCAAAAGCAGAAAGATAATATTGTCCAATCTAATGGGAGAAAAGGACATGAGAGGGGAGTGCAAGCAAGTATACTGTCATGTTGAAGGAGTGACTTACTCTGAGTTGTTGAAGTTTTATATCTTGATTCTCAGCCGCTGTGAGGAATTGTTTCAAGTGGAAATCATCCAAAAGCACGTAGACTGGAACTCCTCGAATGGAGGCGTCAACAGTTTCTTTCAATATATCCACGTCAGTGAACATATCCATCACGATGGCAATGACCTGCAATAATAAAATGAACAAATACATTTGGCATGTTAGGCAAGTCAGGATGCCACGATGCCCACGTGCCATCAGTGAGGCGCCTACTGTTCTCATAGACCTTCGTAGAGATCTTGATTTCCTTTAGCTATAATAACTGTGTTCATATACACACCATTGCACACGTACAGACAATAAACACAACCTCCGAGTCTAATTATATCCCATCGCTAACTATTTTGGCAAAGAGAAACAGCATCACCTGCCAAAACACGTAAGCATGTCTCGGTTAACCAGTTCCCTGCACCATATTAAAAATCATCAAATCCTCATAGAAATTACATTAAAATCACATTACCCTCTGCGTTCACTCCACATTGTTGTATGCAATGAATTCAGTTCATCTTGAAATATATTGTAATGCTGTCCATCTTAAAGACCCCGTAAAGTGAAATCAGGCATTTGTTTCTAAATACATTGGACACATTTCAAAAGAATTGCAGAAAACATTCAAAGCCAGACAATTAGGTAGTTGGGCTCCTCTATTGTGGAGAGTCTCCGTTGCCATAGGTTTCACACACAGAAAGATGGGGAAAAAGGGTGGATAGGGTCTTGGCGCTATCATGGCTGCTTTTGAGTGCCTTGTTGTTGCATGAAAAAGCTGGTGGGATATATTTCGGCCACTGGGAGCTTGAAAGCTTTTAAAGTGTATATTTTTGCAGCTCAAACATGTGGTTATGGCAGAGGAAAGATGCTGACCAAAGTTGCATCCATTGTTATTACTATAAGTAGTACTTTAGTGACGTTTGACGGTTGAGCACGACCTGCTTTCAGCACATTCAGCATACATCCCATTTTCTGATCCGCTTTATCCTCACAAGTGTCGTGGGGCGTGTTAGAGCCTCTCCCAGCCGTCTTCGGGCAGAAGGCGCGGGACACCCTGAACTGGTTGTCAGCCAATCACAGGGCACACAAAGATGAACTACCCCGCACACACTCATATCTAGGGACAATTTAGAGCAGGGGTGGGCAATTATTTTCACGGGGGGGGGGGGGGGGCAAATGAGAAGCAGAAACTATTGTGGAGGGCCGGGCCAAAAGTTAGAAGTAAAAAATAAAGAAGATAGCACAATATCTTTGTATGCCAGTAATAATGTAACACTCTCCTCCACCATCACACTCGGCACCGGTTCTCCTCAAGGATGTGTACTGAGCCCCCTCTCGATACATTTGACTGCTCTCTGACTCTTATTAGCGGTCCAGTTTGCGGAAGGTTTTTAACATGATAACAATCAAACCATTCTAGGAAATGTTCACTTACTCGAGCCACAAGCAATTCATTCTGAGCATTGAAATTGCCAGTATCGGACTGAGTAAGAATCGCTTCCTTGTTTTTCAAAGTCTCGTAGATTTGAGTCTTTCCGACTGCAGGCATCTCCTGAATGTTTCGTACTTTGTTACCCGCTTCGTTTAATCAGAAACATATCACTTTCCCTGCCATGGTCATTACTCTCTCCCTCTTTCTTCGTCTTCCCCTCCTTCCCTGTGCTCTGCAACTTGAAGTAACTACGCCACCTCGTGTTGAAATACCTGTCATTACAAGTCCAAACAAAATGAATGCAATCAAACCTTAATTGTGCACCAATCTTTGGCGGGCCGGATTAAAAAGACCAACGGACCGGATCCGGCCCGCGGGCCATAGTTTGCCCATCACTGATTTAGAGTGTTCAATCAGCCTGCCATGCATGTTTTTGGAATGTGGGAGGAAAGCGGAGTACCCAGAGAAAACCCACGCAGACACGGGGAGGCCGGAGCTGCAATCGAACCAGGTAACTGCACTATGAGGTCGATGCACGAATAACTCGCCCACCGGGCCGCACGCAATGTTTCTCTTCATTCAAATAGGGCAGGGTTGCTAACAACTCGTTTCTCTACTGCATGTCAAATTTAGAAGGCATGTTTATTTTCACTCAAGAAATGCAGAAAAGAGAGAGGAACTTTAACTGACCATCTTTATGTTCACTCTCGATGACATTTGTCCTCTGACTAATTACCTTTGGGCGAAAAGCAGCACACACCCAGGAATGGTCACCTGTCAATCGCAAAGCCTGCATATACAGGTACACCAACACACCAATTTACAGTCTTCAGTTTATCAAGTAGTGTTCCTCATTCTGGATGAAACTGGAGTACCAGAAAAAAAAAATGCACTGAAAGAACCTGGTCTAAATTTGAACATAAGACTCTAGAACAGACTATGAGTAGCCATTCTAACGGTGATCAACTGGTTATCACGTCCACCTCACAGTGCAGAGGTGCAGGGTTCGATTCCGGGTCCGGCCTCCCTGTGTGGAGTTTGCATGTTTTCCCCGTGCTTGCATGGGCTTTCCCTGGGTACTCTGGTTTCCTCCTGCATTCCAAAAACATGCATGGCAGGTTGATTGGGCATTCCAAATTGTCCCTGGGTGTGATTGTGAGCGCAAATGGTTGTTTGTAGATGTGTGCCCTGCGATTAACTGGCAACCGCTTCAGGGTGTTGAGCGCCTACTGCCCGTAGCCAGCTGGGATAGGCTACAGCACGCCCCTCAACCCTCATGAGCATAAGCGGATTAGAAAATGGATGGATAGATAGTTCTTTCTGTCACAGCGACACATTATGCATTTCTTTTATGTACGCTGTGATTGAAGTACCAAGCGCAAATTCCAAACACGTAATACAAATAAGTCATTCCAGCATATGTTGCTGTATAATTGGAACCCATTTATTTAGCCCCTTTTGTTACTACAGAGGGATTTGCTTGGAAAATGCTGTCAGTCACTCCAGCTGTTGCGACCCACGTGATAATTGTTGCCCCTCTGACTTAACAAATGCCTACGGCTACGGTGAAGAGGAAACAAAAGCGCTCCCGTTTTTTTCCATTCAAGGTCTTTTTGAGTCAAAACAGGGTGCAACTTTGTGCATACTGGCATGCAACAGGCTACAAATTGGTGATCATTTGTGAGTTATCCTCATGTAAAAGAGTTTATGTTGTAGTAGTAGCAACCTGTTCCCACACTCTCTCGATGAGAGAAGTCGTCAAACTGGATGCGGGCCATGAAAATGTCAGGAGACACTCCCTGCCACCACACGCTGGAGGTGTGAGGCCTCAAGACGACCGTGCCACACGTGTACAGAACGCACTTGTCATATCAAACAGTCCAATAATGAATCTTGTCTTACCTGTCTTGCATCCCGTATGTGTTTCAGAATCACTTCTTTAATGGTGGGGCTGTTTTGTCGTGGGGGATGATAGAGAAGATCTATATTGGTCTGCAGATTTTCATGTATGAAATCAGGCCAGCCCAATTCCAAAGCGGGAGCGTCCACATCCGAGTGGACAGGCCAGTAGGTGCCAGAGGATGAGTGACTGTCCACGGGGTTATTGATTTCCTCTATGTGGGTCTGAGGTGGGAGCTCTTTGGCGTTTGCTGTGATGAAGACAAGCTCCTCGTCAGACAGGAAGCTTCCGATACGTTCTCCTTTGAGGAACTCTGTGTAACTCTCTCTGCCCCCGCTTAGGAGGCAATCAATGGCCAAGCGATATGACTCCTTGTAGTGGGCTTGCATGTAATCTCCTGATACATGCTCTCCCCTTACGGATGACAGCGAAGAAAATTGAGCCGAGTCCATTGTTCCAGTCATCGTCCCTTGAAACTGTTGCATAAAACAAAAGCACAAAGGATCAGGGAGAGTAAATACAGCTCTATATATATATATATATATATATATATATATATATATATATATATATATATATATAGCCGACATGGAACGCCATAACCAGGTGGCTGGCATAGTCTACCGAAACATCTGTGCGGAGTATGGACTGGAAACCCCAAGGTCAAAATGGGAAACACCTCCGAAGGTGGTGGAGAATGACAGAGCGAAGATCCTGTGGGACTTCCAGATCCAGACTGACAAGATGGTAATGGCGAACCAACCAGATATCGTGATCATAGATAAAGGGCAGAGGAAAGCCGTTGTAGTGGATGTAGCGGTCCCTAGTGATGGAAACATCAGGAAGAAGGAACATGAGAAACTCGAGAAATACCAAGGGCTCAGAGAAGAGCTGGAGAGAGCCTGGAAGGTAAAGGTGACAGTCGTGCCTGTGGTGGTCGGAGCACTCGGTGCAGTGACCCCCAAACTAGATGAGTGGTTGCAACAGATCCCGGGAACAACATCGGACATCTCAGTCCAGAAATGTGCAGTGCTGGGAACAGCAAGGATACTGCGCAGAACCCTCAAGCTTCCTGGCCTCTGGTAGAGGACCCGAGCTGAATGAGGGACGGACACCACCCGAGGGGTGAGATGAGGATTTTTTTTTTTTTTTTATATGAGGGAAGTTTTTAATGGCAGTTTTAATCGCAGACACCACATGAATCAGCAGTTGGAAATGTAATCACAAATTATGCAGACACACCCTGCTTTATTTATTTATTTTTGGTGGGTAATCATTGGTTATTCAGATTTTTTTGCAATTTTTTGGGGGATTGCCTGTGATATTTCTGAGCAAACAGCAGAAGCTTATTTTTGCAACTATTTGTCCGTGGCCTAAATGTAAATACAACAAGCCTGTAATCGCGCTGTAATTACATTACGAAAACAACATAATGAGCTTGGTGGTTTTAAAATTCCCAAGGAGTAAAACAGGAAACATCAACCAGTCATATGTCTAGTTTCAAGTTGCTAACGTCATTCTGGCCACTGCTCTGTTCGTGTACTACTTTAACAATGACAATCAAGCCCCACATTTCATGTTTGTGCTATTTTTCCTAAAATCTAACCAAGCCCTAACAATGTGAACATTTGTCATTAAACCGCTCCTATTGCAATAAGTTGCTCTGTCTGTGTGTTGAAAACGTGGCTCACGGAAACGGCCTCATCATTAAGACAACTGGAACCTGTTTGTTGAGGGCCCTTGGGACCAAAATAATGGCTTAATTTATTAGGACCCTTTATTCAAAGCCATTTTCAATCAATGAATCAATGAAAGCAGAATACGCGATTCATCAACGCTTTCAATTTTTGGTCATTAAAAATGGAATCGAGTTAATGACTATAGAATGACAGAAATAAATTAAATGAAATGAAAATAATTGTTAATAGTTATAATAGAAAATAATAGTTTTAATGAGGTGCAGCGCTGAAAAAATTCAAAATGCGCATTTCATGGTTGAAGCTCTGAATAACGTCTAATCCTTTTCCTTTACAGGCCATGATCGTCTCTTGCCGCACCTGTAAGAGCCAATTAATGTATTCATATTTACAATTCCGCATTAAGGTATATCTAAGTCTTCAATGGAACGGGGGATGACATCAGAGGGAGGAGCAGCAAAATATAAATCTTTTTTTCAGGGAGGGGGTAGGTAGGGAGGGGGCAGGGGTGTCTAGAAGCAAGAACGCGATTATGCAACATATGGATTTCTGTGGACTGGTCCAGATGATGCTAATGCTAATATGTTATGGAGCCGTTCAAGCTCTTTCATCGGATTTGCAGTTACCGAAGAAAACCAGTGAGACATTGAATATGTTAAATATAAAGCAGTGAACCTTCCAAAATTAAATTAATTAAATTGTACAATTCACAACTAACAATGTTGAGTACGCAATCATTTGAACAGTAGCCTACAGACAAGGCAACCAAAAAGCTTGAAGGTGAGTGGTGTTGCTTTATTTTATTTTTCTTCTTATTACATTTAACATTTTAAATGTTATGAAAGGCCAGAATTTGTATATTTTTAAATCAGAGTGTATATCTCCACATACGTGGCCATAACGTTATGGCAACAAAACAAAATAAAGCAAGATGACATTTTGAGTTTGAAGTGGGCCGTAGTGGTTTTATGTTCTCTGATGGGAGGCTTCCTGGTCCACCCTACAAACAATGCTGTGATGTCACAAATTGTGGGTGTGTGATCACTTACCGTCAGATGAACGCCACAAAAATTCTTGTGAAAACCACGTTTGACACTGAAATTTAATTTATCTGTTTTAGGATGAACCTCTTGCTTCACAATAAATAAATAAATAAATAAATAGAAACATTACCGGTACGGGTAATATTTTGACAACATTTGACAATAAAGGCATATTCAATTTAATTCAATTCAATTTTTAGTAACAGAGCAATATTCCCATCGAATGAATTTATTTGAAAACTTTAATGGCTAATGAGAGGGGCATAAAAAAATCACAGTCTGTGATATGTCTTTTATACACTTAATATAGTGTATGTGATCCAGCTGAAAAAGGATTTGATGTGCAAAACCTTATTCCAATTTATATGGCCCAAGGAGACAAATTCGAGTGTAGCCGCACGTCTTCTCGATCTTATTCATTACTGTCAGAGTACAAACATTGCTCAGTGAATGATAAGACCGTAACTTACATTTGAAGTGTGAAAATCCTGTCGACTGCTCCCAAACATATCCCAATGAGGTTTATGTACAGCCATATGCATACTAATTCTTTTCTATATTTGAGGAGGCTCCTGTCCCCCAGCTGGAAGACACCGAAACAAGGAGGTGTCTGAACATGATAAGCAGTGTGCTGGCTGAGAGTACGAGTTACCAGTTTTGACACGCAAATGGTCCGTCTGCTTGAAAACTTGCTCACAGGCAACCGTAAACCTGTTTAAGGCTCTTAGCCACACCTCTTCCTCCTCTCCTCTCCTCTCCTCTCTTCTGCTCGCCTCTCTTTTAAGGACAAAGTTCAGCCTCCTGCAGAAATCACAATGATGGCAGGACACGGAAAGGCTTTGACAAATGTACTGAGAAGCTGTGAGAAAAGTCAGGATATGATGAACCATTTGTATTTTTAATAGCTTTGAATTTCTTCGCCCAGCGGAATGGTGCCTTTTTGCAATCACTCTTTTGGATGTAGAAATGTTTGACATGCCAAGGTCAAAGCTGTGCCTGGGAATATAACTCATTTTCAGATTCCGTAGGCATTAACAAGAGCTTTGACGCCTGAATTTCTTGAGAAGAATATGATGCAATATATACAAAGTACTTGCTCTTATTACTTTGGTGTGGTCAGCACCGAAACTGGCTCTTGAGAAATTGTCCCATTGTGTAATCTCTGCATTCCTGCATCAGGGGTGTGTGTGCGTGTGTGGAGGGGTGAAAGCTTCAATTACCCAAGACTGTTAGCAAGTACTCCCCTTAGGGTTCAACGCACCAAGAGGTCAGATGGATATCTGTTGCTTATTCACTCAATTGCTTGGTGAATATATATTGCATATTGCATGTTGCAATGGCCTCTCATGTTCCAAATGACAAAAGTCAAAAAGTCCCCATGAGGCTCCAATGTTCTTGTAGGTATGTTTGTTTTTCCTGTTTGGATCTCATCCCATCTCTGTGACTCTCCAAGATCAGCCCTCAAGCATGTCTCGGGTCAGTCCTGGTTTGCATGGCAACTTTCAGAGACATTAAATTACATTTGGGTAAATAATGGCAGCATCCCCATAGGCTTCTCACGGAGGAAATACAACTGCTGATCTCAGTGCAAACACAATCTCAGTAAGTCATCTTCCTGTATGCATATCTTGCACGACTAATTATAAAGGAGCAAATAAGGCATGCATTAAATAATAAACAAAATTTAATCTCAAACAATCTAGGATGGATTGCACAGCAACAAATTTGAACTCTTATTTCATTTCATATAATAAAACATTTTTTTTTAAGTTTAAGTGACACGTGCGTCTCTCATCTTATGACATACAAGAAGTCCACGACACTTTGAAGATCAATCTAACTACCTTGTATTGTAGTCGTGACGTCATGAGAGAGCAGCGGCAGAGTGATGACAGTTGTGTTAAAGCACTGCCCGGTAAGCGACTGGTTAGTACATCCACCTCATCGTGCTGAGTTCAGAGTTTGATTCCGACCTTCCTGTGTGGAGTTTGCATGTTCTCCCCCGCTATCAAGGTCGTATCTTTAATCATTTAAATCTAAAAGAGCGCAGTCATGCTGTCGTTCACTCAGAAACAAGACTACCGGTAATACTTACAAGAATATTACAATTCGCCCAAAATTAATTAAGGATAAATTAAAATATCATCTAAATTTTCTGCAGTTGTAATTGTTAAAATAATTGAAACACCATAGAAAAGATGTTTTCAAATGACCACGTTTCATTTCATGTTCTGACGAAGTAGCTTTCTGATAGTCGGCCATAGATTAACGATTCACACAGGGAGGCATTGCAACAAATCAGTGGTGTTGCTATCCTGACTCACTTGGGAGACCATCCACTGATTACAGAAGCAGTGTCTAGGAAGCCTCTCAATCACTGAAAAGTGACACCGATCAGGAATGGAGGAGCTAAACGGGATGGCGGACAAACATGCAGCAGGGGAAGAAAAAAACAAACATTTATCCTTCGCTTTTACTTGTTTTTCAGGCCGGTAAAAATGTTGGTTTTAAGACAACTGTTGAGACCTTTAGCACGATTGCAAGTGCTTTGTGCGAAGAATGAAGCTAATTAGAAATGGTCATTCAAATCATCATAAAATTAGAAAACAGCAAGATAAACTCAAATTGTGTTTGCTTGATGAGCCACCAATAATCAAAAATAAATACATATAAAAAACAATGCTGAACAATATCTCCTTGGAGCCCAGCTCCAAAGTGTAAAGATAGTCGGGAAAAAAAATCAAATTGACCAATAGATAATCAAAAAAAACAATCGAGACATTTTGCATTACTTTTTGTGCTGACTGCCAGAAATCTCAAAGAGCAATTGAATATATCCTCACATGTTTCATTTAATTAGACAATGGTTTGTAGCATTCTTTTTATCTGTACTTTGGCATCCTATTAGAATTTTGACTGAACTGATGAGAAAAGGGGCAGGAAATGAGATCCCCATCGTGGCGGTTTAATGAAGTACTTTATTTGCTAAATACGTGTGCAAAATGTATAATTGCGATAATTATTGGGTTTTCTTATATCATTGGAAACGGAAATGAGTCTAGTTGTGATATTCCACCATGTGTGCTATCTCACAAGACAGTGCAACTTTAATTAAAACATTCGATTGAGTCAAAACAAATCATGAACGACAAGCTAGTTCTCCATTGTACCTGGGTGTGAGGGGTTGAAGTAACGTGCATTTAGTCAGAGGGAGTTTCCTTTCCTGCAGGGCTGAGTCATCGTTTTAGGCACCTAATCTCTGCATGATCACGTCTGCAGGCCTTTCTTGATTCTTCTGGCTCGGGAAATGGGCAAGTTATGTTTTGTTTGCTTTGTACGCTTTTGGTCTTGAATGAAAACACAAATGAGCAGCTGAATCGGATCATTCCACACAACGTGCGGACAAGTTTAAAAGCAAAGATTTCATGAACGCTCGCTGCCGGGTCCGAGAAAATTCTCACAAGTATTCGATAGTCGTTTTGTACAGTTGATGAGGCGCTTGTTAAGTGGTCATCTACAATTTCAAACTGCATTTGCAGATTCAAATGACATGCTGAAACGTAAATACTGGATCAGATTTCCTTCATACGCTTATGGTGTGACTCGTTTAACCGGATTGTAGCACATGACTGGTGACATCTTGTGCTTTGGTTTGTAAACATTCAGTTTGGCGCTGTCGTTCTGTCGTCATAACCTGCTGGGTTGTCAAGGGACGAGTGTTTAATGCACAAACACCGAGCAATAAATGATGATAATCAGATGAATAAACAAACAAACGCTTTTCCGCAGCAGAGTACAATGCAGGATCCTAACTAGCCTTGTCTGTCTGCTCATAACATCTCAAATTTGCGGACATCATTTTCACTGTCGCCAACAGTTCTGCGCTGTGTTCTTCTGTACAGTTTGCAGAAAAATCAGAAATAAGCTTCCATTCTGCAGGAGTATAGGTATCAGAAAGGAATGTTCCTCTCATAAATCAAAAGCCAAGAATTGCATCGAAATGAGAAGAGTCTCACAATTAAAATAAGACGCGCAGCATGCTTGCTTCAACCTTTGTCACTCCTACTTGAAGCTTACTATCAAACTGACAAAAGGGAATTAAACATTGTGCAGCATATATGAACACCAAAATATTCAACCAAACAAAATACAGTATATTTGTCTCAAAGGTCTGCTAGCATACTGCGAAAACACAAAATGCCATACTGTTGGTGTAAAAGAATTTAGCAAAGATGTTACTGTAAGTATAAACCTTCAAACCACTGCTAGTTTAATTGGCATGTTATCGATTCCACCTCCCAACCTTGTTGTTGTTTGTTAAACTTCCCTATCTGTGACGAGCCAACTACAACTACTCTGCTTTGTGGTCAAGTTATTCCCGTATATTTTATTAATAGTGGGGCAATTGTTGCGTCTCAACGTGATAGCTAGCTTTATAGCTAACTAGCTAGCTAGATAGGAAAATGGACAGATAGAACCTTGAGACTCCTCAATTTCCCTACTGAAAGGTTTGTGTACGTCGAATGTGTCATATTTGTCACATATTTAATGTCCCACGTTCTTGCTGTAGTTTTGATTAATTGTTTTTGTTTGTTTGTAAATACACAAGGACACATCATTCGGTGTTACACAATACTATGACAGTTCATTAACACTGCATGCTGCTCAATTCCCATTAAATTTTTGCCACAGCGCTGCGAAATTTCTTACGGATAACACTAATATGTTGTAGAAAGTCAGCAATACGAAGGTGATGAAAAGAGTCCACAGAGGAAGTACACATTGTGGCGGATAGTGTGGCGTAGACAGAAAAAGCAAATTGAGTCATTCAATGGTCCTGTATTTATACAATTTATTGCCAATTGTTAAAGCAACTTTCAACCAAGCACGGATCCAAAGGATGAAATTGAATTAAGGGAAACACCATTTCGTCTGGTCTACTTTATCATTGCAAAGCATCTGATTTATCCTGCATCTCTTTGTCTTTTTTTATCTATGATGGAATGTATTCCATTCATCGTGACAGAACCTCAGTCATTAGGACTGACATTGTCATTATTGATCTTTGCTTTTAAAGCTGAAACGCTGCAGCGACTGAGTGTAACTATACTGAACTATATTTCCATTATTATTAAGGTTTGCTCTCAGGTTTGTGTTTTTGCTTTCTTTATTTGTTTCCATGATTCTGAATATATTTTGCTGTTGCAATCCAGGACTGCTGCCGTCGCCCAGGACTGCATGAAGAAAATGTGATGAACAAAATCTAAAATAAAATGATGGACATGATTATGAGGGTGCATTTGAAGGTGAAATGGAGGAAGTGTCAAAAGTGCATGGTGCATTATGAAGAGAAAGAAGCAATCACAAGGAAGAAAATGAGAAAGAGCACCAAGATAAGACAGAATATTTCCAATCAAAACATGAAATATTTTTTTTTATTCCACTCAGTGACCCACAGTACACGTTGACAGCAAAGACAGAGTCAAGCGAAAACAAGAAAAAAGTGTCTGCTGCGTTCTGGCATCCCACTCTTCCCCCAATTCATTGAGTTTCTGGAGTGCAAAGTTTCGAGCCTCTCCACGGTGACTCAGCTGATCGCACAGGTTTTCAATAGAATTCATTGTCTGGAGTATGCGCAGGCCAATCCATTTGAGGTAGACCAGTCTCCAACAGTCTCTCTGACTAGCTGGAGCATTGTCATCCAGACAGATGAAATTCAGCCCCCGTTGTTCGTGTATTGGCACAATCACTGAATTAATCATGTTATTTAGCTACTATGGGCTTGTCACAAAGTGTAGGGCATTTCCGTACCGACTTGACACACTGTAACACCGCCACCACCAAAAGCTGATCTGGTGACAGCAGTGGCTGATGCAAAGTGCCCTTCTCGACATCTCCAACATCGTTGGCGGCCATCTTTTCTCCTCAACGTGAATCGACTTTCATTAGAGGACAATCGGAAGGCCCACTGGTCCCTTGTCCAACAACGGGGGATGCTGGAGCCTATCCCAGCTGTCTTCGGGCAGTAGGCGGGGGACACCCTGACACGAGCCAATCGCAGGGCACACACAGACGAACAAACATCCGCGCTCACATTCACACCGAGGGACAATTTTGAGTGTTCAATCAGCCTGCCATGCATGTTTTTGGAGTGTGGGAGGAAACCGGAGCACCCGTAGAAAACACAAGCACGGGGAGAACATGCAAACTCCACACAGGAAGGCCGTAGCCGGGGATTAAACCCATGACCTCTGCAATGCAAGGTCGACCGACGCACGAACCACTGGGCCACCGAGCCGCCTAGAGACAGAACATTCAGTAAAAATGTTAAAAAAAACTCACATAGCGAGTGGTAACATAAGATGCCCGCCGGTGAATGGCGGGCAATATGTTATTTCATGTTATTTCAAGAATGAGAATGACTGAAAATGATGACAAACAGCAACAACAACAAAAAAAATGACAAAAGCAGAAGCCGTTTAGAAAGCTATGAACAACAAAGCTGCTTTTAAAAGAAAAGAAAAAAAGAACTTTACTTTTTGATCATCCCCGCCAATACCGGTAACCATTGTGGAGCTACTCGAGGAGTTCTTCAATGGCCACTTTCAGTCATTTCATCGTGAAAGACTCCAGCAGCCGTAGCGACAAAGCCGACTCTTCAACGACCATCTCTTTCTTGGTTCCCTTGATGTAATTTAACGTCCTTGACTTTATCGACAAGAAATTGTCACTCCTTGACTTTCTCCACCAAGAGATCAAAAACAGCAACATGTGAAAGAGCCTAAAAGAGGCTTCGAGCAACAACAAAGATGACTGTCACGGCTGAGTTTAACAGAGGGAAAAAAAAGTCATGAAAACCCCAGGAAATAAAGAAGCAGGCCAGATGTCTTTTTCTCATGTATCCCAGAGAACTCACAGGAAACCCCAAAGACACAAGTGAAAAGCTTTATGGTGGCACTTTTCAAGATCCCAAAAGAAACCGTCAATGAAATCGCATTTCATTTGGAATGAACCGATTGTCATCCGAGCGTAAATTCTGGTAGCCCAGGTTGAAAAACCACCGGCAGAAAGGGAAGCGTACGTCAACGGGCAGCTATTATGTGAACCCAAAGCCAGACCATGACTTTTCTAATCGATAAGTGCTTTTCTCATTAAATGCATTTATCCATTGTCATTAACTTGAGTCGGCATTGACAAGAACAAAAACAGCAAAACATTGTCACGCATATACATGAACCCATTGCCCCAAAGCATGAATTTCTTTTCCGCCGTCTTGCATTTTGTGCCCCTGCCTCTCCTCCACCCACACACACACATGCTAAGCACACGTGTGTCCTCTCTTATGAAACGACTCTACCATACACAATCTCCATGTGGCACATACAACCTTCATCTCATGTAAATGAAATTGCTTCACAAGCTTGAAGATTTAAGATCATCATCATGTATCAAGTACATTAAAAGCAAAGAATCTTGTCGTACAAGAAGCGCACTTGATGAGATCTGAAGAAAATGTCTCAGGGATTCCAATTTTTAGTCGAGTTGTCACAGCTTGCTCTAGACAAAGAGGAGTCTCAATTTTGTCTCATAAAGGACTCCACTACTCCTTACATTAAACAGCACAGTAATTGATGCAAAAGGCAGATACTGGACCATCCAGGCAACAATATATAGCACACAATTACTCTTTCATATGCCCCTGACAGTAATGATCTCGCTTTACCCACACAATTCTGTCCAAATTAATCCATGTATCAGCTAATTGATCCATAAATTACTGCGTACTCACTGCTTGGTACAACGTTTGAACAATGCACAATGCAAAGCAAAGCAGAGCAGCACATTTTTGTATTTTTGGAGATGCACACAGCTTGACGCAGAAACAAATGAGCAGTTTGTGTCAATATAGCCGACTTGCTACCCAGCCAAAGAAGCGGCACACAGTAAACGAGGTTCGCACGAGTACGGATTTAGACCGCGCTTGCTGTGAGTTTTCCATTTGGCACGAAAAAAGAGCCCTAAAAGCTTCGCAATCATGATTCGGATTCTGAGGGCAATTGCAACGATCAAAGGCTAGGGAGTGAACTTTAGCTTGGCCGCTAACCAGAACATTTCAGAAAGCAAGCAACAACTTGCAATAGCAGTTTTCATGAATTGTACGCACTGCAATCAAACATATTGACCCCTTTACCTCTACAGTTCTCAATTATATTACATATACAGTACTGTACATTACATTACAGTGTTGGGCAGAAAAGGCGTGACTAGTTCAACTGCATTTTTCAATAGAGAGGTCATACCGTCGCTGTTTTAACATCAAAAACTTGGAGTAGCAAAGCTGCTTTTCATTTGATGCCACATTATGTACCAATCCTCCTGCATTGTGCGGAGGCGGGTATGGATTATGGAAAGTGTACGATTGTATGCACATTGCAGAGGAAGAGGCAGAGGAGTGCCCATCTCGCCAAGACCCAGGGGCCATACCTCAACAAATTCATGTTTCTTATCTTTCAGTAGACATTCACAAAACAAGCATACAGAGTCAATCCTGCTGGTTTGTGTGTTTTGTGTACATAATTATAAAAATCACTAAAAACAAAAGAAAATGGTCAAACTCTCAAAGAAACGACCCGGTATGGCGAAATGTCATCTTAAACCTGTGTACAAACCAGCATGGTGACATGTTTAAGTTATGTGGTTAAGATTGCACAACTGTCCGTGTTTTTAAGTCAAGTCAAGTCAAGTCAACAGTATTTATAGAGCACTTTCAAACAGCCATCGCTGCATACAAAGTGCTGTACATGGAGCGATTTAACATATACAATAAACAGTAAGACGAATCAGTAATAAGTAATAAGTAATAAGGCGGTAGAAAGCACCAAGCAGTAAAACCAATAGCAAATCTAAGTCATGCTGAGTCAAACGCCAAAGAATACAAGTGAGTTTTGAGGAGGGATTTAAAGATGGGCAGCGAGGAGGCTTGCCGAATGTTCAGTGGGAGGTCATTCCAGAGAGATGGACCAGCAACAGAAAAGGCTCGATCCCCTCTGAGCCTCAGTTTAGTTCTTGGTACGTCTAGCAAAGACTGGTCCACAGACCTGAGGCGCCGGGCAGGGGTGTAGGGGCGTATGAGCTCAGAGAGGTTTTATGTATGTTGAGTTTATTATTTTACTTTGTGTTAATGTTTTGTTAAGTGTTTTGTTACAGATGCCGCTGTTGTGAAAGCGCTATATAAATCAGGATGTATTGTATTGTATGTATTCTAAACTACAATATGAGCTCCTTCCACGAAAGAGTGATTGCATGGCCAATGCCGAGGGTGGCAAAATAGAAATAAAATTCATTAGAATAATTACTATACTTTGAGGAGATTTTAGGGGTGTTAAAATGAATTTTTGGGGTAAGAGAGCCCCTAAAACATTGTATTGTTTGCGGGGCTAGCCACATCGAATAAATGCTTTGCATGTTTTGTGCAGGCTGTTTTTTTGGGGTGGGGGGCGGGGGGTGGAAACATTGAGGGATAGAACTGAGGTGTCTGTGAATTGGATGCCACATGAGACATCAGTGAAGGACGTTCAGACTTGTTTCGCTGGAGGGTGGTAGAAGAGTCTAAACTCGAGACTCTTAAGGATTTCCCTATTTTTTTTCCTCATGTACGAATGCTCTATTTTTTCATTTTTGGGAATGTCAGATCTGAGAACAACATTGATGGAGACTGATAGCAAGCTGATACCAACACTAATATGAACTGATACCATCACAGATATTGCAAAAAAAAAAAAAATTGAACATCCTAAGCACTAAGGGGGATTTCGGGACTATTACAGTACTGTATGTATGTATGGTACAGAATGCCGCTGCTCGCCTTTTGACTGGTACTCGTAAGAGGGAGCATATAACTCCTACTTTGGCATCCCTTCACTGGCTCCCCATTCATTTTAGAATTATTTTTAAGATCCTCCTCTTTGTTTTCAAATCTCTGAATAATCTCGCGCCACCTTACCTCTCTGAGCTCATACGCCCCTACACCCCTGCCCGGCGCCTCAGGTCTGTGGACCAGTCTTTGCTAGACGTACCAAGAACTAAACTGAGGCTCAGAGGGGATCGAGCCTTTTCTGTTGCTGGTCCATCTCTCTGGAATGACCTCCCACTGAACATTCGGCAAGCCTCCTCGCTGCCCATCTTTAAAGCCCTCCTCAAAACTCACTTGTATTCTTTGGCGTTTGACTCAGCATGACTTAGATTTGCTCTTGATTTTACTGCTTGGTGCTTTCTACCGCCTTATTACTTATTACTTATTACTGATTCGTCTTACTGTTTATTGTATATGTTAAATCGCTCCATGTACAGCACTTTGTATGCAGCGATGGCTGTTTGAAAGTGCTCTATAAATACTGTTGACTTGACTTGACTTGACTTGACTTGTATTAGAGTATTTGTTCTCTGACTCCTTGGGACACGGGTGTCAAACAAATTTTTGTCTCGGGCCCCTTCTGAGTTACGTCCTTCCTCGGAGGGCCATTACATCCTATTATTACTTGTACACAACAAATCAAATTGATGGATTACTACTTTTGAAATCGGTCAACTGTTTGTTTGTTGTTTGTTCAATTATTATCCAAGTGTGTGTAAACAGGGTTAAAACATTCTTGCAAAATCTCAACATTATTTATTACACATGACAATTTGACATTTTGGTTTAGATTCGAGCAAGGATCATGGAAGTTGACACACATTATTTGTTTCGAGGGCCATATAAAATGATGTGGTGGGCCAGATCTTGCCCCCAGGCCTTGAGTTTGACACTTGTACCTTAGTAGAAGGGTGACACTGAGTAGCTGCACTTGTAGTGGCTACATGCACACTTTCTATTTTGTGCACACAATGCCGTAGCCCATGTACACGTAGTAGTAGCAGTTCCTGCCCACCAAGTAGTAACAAAAAAAATTAATTAATAGGCTGACTCACAACAGAAATTCTTTTCAGCTCAAATATTTCCTGCATAACTGTATTTTTTTTCTTTCTAATTAAAACCAGACTGCCCTTGGGTAATACCTTTGGGTGTATGCCAAAGTAGAATATTGAATATTGCCTATTTGAAGTCTCTAGTACCGCCATGTTCTGTGGCTTGCATTAAAAAAAACAACTATTAATTAAAAACTGGACAACTTCACCAAGTTGCTGCGGGTGTTTCCAGAAAACCATTCACCGGGAGTTCCACGAATTGTTGGATAAGGGATGGGCATATTAACAGATTGGTAGAATTATTTTGGATTGCGTGGAACTAATTGTTGATTTTTCACATCTTCAAGCGCCTGAGGCAACACGATGTGCACTCCTTGCAACCTGAACAGGAACTGTTGGTTCATTCTGAGCTAATGTGTTGTTTAACGACTGCCACGGCTCACCTGTTTTGTGGGTTTGGTCATGTGATGTTGACAAGCTGAGCCCTAAGATACTGATGACATTTTCAGTCGACAGGAAATGACAAAAAGGACGCCCAATGAGATGGATACAAGTAGGAGGGATTGCTCTGCTTAATTCATATTCCACAAAGGCAATATTAATCAGAATAGCGTATCTAGAGTATTAATGCTGCGAAGAACATTTTTTAAACAACTTCCCCTTTTAAAGAAGGACAATGCCAGTAAAAGCATATGGTACATCCACGCAGACCTCCGCCAAGGCACAACTACCCTGGGCAGCAAAAATCTGCTCAATAAAACACTGGCATGAAAGAAGGTTTTCAAAATATTTCGACTAAAAGACAGAAGATGAAATTCTCCTATCCTGGAAAGTGAAAATTTATTATTCTGCTATCTAGAAAAATAATACTGCAAGGTCACTAGTGCCGTCTAAACGAAAATGAAGAAATGGATTTCCCCAATAGTCAGATCTGGAAATTTCATCATATGGCATCCTTTGCGGAGGAATTCATTCGCACATATTACCGTACATACACAGACTTCAATGTTGCCCATGTCGTTCTTGTACACGTCAAGTCAATACGTGTGGCGAGATTCCATATTGGACAATTCACTTTCGCGCTGAGCGGTTCTTCCACATGTTCCTGAACCCCCTCCCCCCCCCATTATGTTTATTATTTCAAGAGCCACATCACTTTACCAATAAAATAAAAGCCCTTCTTTACACTCTAATCAGCCAGTAAGGTAAAAAAAAAAAAAGAAATCGAACTAAGTCTGTGACATAACTAACCAGAATAATTAGTTACTGCTGACAGTCGCAGCAGTCAACGTACAAATGACTGAAACAGACTTGCACTCTTGTCAACTTGTAGACATTTCACTACTTTTGTTGCGTGCAAACGGAAACTCGCCTTGCCCTTTGGCGCTGACACATCATCCCAAACCAACATCAAGAAATGTAATGAAACTGGTTGTATCGTCTCCTCTTTCAAACATTATTTATGAATGCTTGTTAGCACAGGGCTGGTTACAAAAACACAGCTCAACTCGGAGCCGGTGAAAGTATTTTCTTGTCTTCTATTCGAATTGATGTCACAAATATTTCATTGTTTGAGTTCCTTGACTTAAATGTGAGTTTCACAAGGTTGCGAACAGAGAGAGGTGGAGGCGTCATGACTGATCTGGCCTTCGGGCTCAATGATCTGCAATTCCCACATGGCATATGGACCTCTTCTTTCAGATGTCCTCTGTCCTTGCAGCGCTTGACTTGTTCTACTTGTGTGACCATTTCCCCCCGTGTCTTCAAGGCCCACACTTTCCGTCTGAAATGGAAAAGGACACAAATGCTCTGCAATTAGGGGCATTGGTTGAATTGACTGCAGGGAGGCTGAATGTCTCATCAATCAGATACCGGTCCCTGGTCTTTAAGTGAAGCTCCTTTCTAGTTAGTTTTGACATTAAAAGTGGTTTGAAGTGCCTGAAATGACTTCCTTGTACTCTGTATTCTTGTTTTTTTTGCCAAAATAGTACGGTATATTAAATCAACTCTGTTTCACCTCCAGTAGAGCAAAAGCACAGTGTGATAGGATGTGATTAGTTAGTTTTCAGGATTTTGCAAAAACTAAAAGATTTTCAGAGGGGTGCCACATTCAATTTGAGGTGTTGAGAACAAATTCATTCATCCTCTTGGACAATTTATCCCACGAAGTGGCCCAAAGATATCTGTCGCTTACTCATCAAATGTCAGGGGTTCCAGAAAATAACAGCTCAAAATTATTTGATGTGACATATTTGGGTAATTCTGTTTCATTAAAAATTGATAGCTCTTTTATTTCGATGCAAAAGGAACTGGTCAGCCATGAAAGTAAGTATGCCTGCAGGTTCATTTCCATTGATTAATTAATTGCCACACTCGTAGCTCTAAGACCTTTGAATCGAATTTGGGAAGATGGTCATCGTCATTGATTAAAATGACCATTCCATTGTCATTTTAATCATTATTTTTCATCAAATCAAGTTTGCAGTTGCACATGATTTGGGGATGGTGCACAATAGTATATACTAGCAATGCAAGTCGTATTGCCAACTTGAACAATGCAGTGTTTGCTCACTCAATCAAGATGCGCTTTTTTTCTTAAGAGGCAATGGTTCCACTTGATGCAGGCAATATGTGATTCAAATTCCATTCAGTATTTCTTAATGTTACATAAGAGACGTGTTTTGAGCTGCGCCACCAGAGTGTCTAATTTGCAACTAAATGACATTCCGCCACTGTTATAAAAGCCATCTCCTTCTGAAAAGCAAGAGCAGAAGCAGCAGTGAACCACATAAAATGTCACATACTCTTTGAAATTAAGGACTTTAGCTTGTATAAAGAGCGAAGAAACGAAATAACAGCACAAATTCTGTTTGAAGAATCTTTGTTCCGAAGACGATCTGGTCAATAACCATGACAGTCTTTATTTATCCCACGAAGATTGCTCATCACTGCCGTTATAGAGATGTGACAGCACCATAGATTTTTGTTGCAGGCCACTTAGGGGTTACGTCTTCTCTTGGAGGGGGGTTACGACAGTGAAACGGAATAAATGTTTAATCATTACATTGTATTAAAAAAAGACTGATTAGTAGTTTTGATATCAGTCAACTATTTGTTTGTTGTGCAATTATTATCCAAGTGAGTGTAAACCGGGTCACAAAATTATTGCAAATTTATTACATAAGACAATTTGATATTTCGGTACAAGGATCATTAAAGTTGACACATATGATTTGCTTTCGCGGGCCACATAAAATGACGTAGTGGGCCGTATGTGCCCCCCGGGCCTTGACTTTGACACCTGTGGTGTAAAGCCTCTATCTTACTGCACGGTAACAAGCACAAGTGATCTTGAAGGCAGCGAATGTTACATTCATGTTCGTCAGGTTTGTTCAAGGTCGCAAATGTTCACCAGACGTTATCTGTTTTTACACTGCATCGAAATACATCATTATTATTATTATTATTTTTAAGTAACCCAACCAGCCCTGGAGAAGGACTTGAAGTTGAATGCATTATTCAGAAAATGTGCACACTCAAATGCCGCATGGAGACATCTCTGTGCAGAAAAGGACACAGCAATCAGTGTGTGACTGAGGCATTGTTACTGTTTGTGGCCTAGCGTGGCAACAGACAACTAAAATGGGTCCTCTCATTCAATGCAGAATGAGCTACCGACAACTGCTGGTGACTTAAATAAGTTCACTGACATGATGGATCTATCCCCACCCCAATCATTGTGTCATGTTTGTGTCGACAGAAATAGAGCTGTCATTGGTCATGTATTTATTTCTGAAAGGATCTGTACTATTACTCTTTTTTATATATTTATTTATTTATTAATTTTTTAATATGTATTTATTAATTTAAACAATTAGACTGATCAACTTCTGCCTCAGCTGATAGGACAGTTATGAATGTTAAAATGTTTAAAAAAACATTGCCTCGAAATGTTCTAAAGATTTTGTTGTCGGTGCAGTTTGGACACCTTGAGAGATCATTCCAAGTTGTCTGTAAGTGATGTAATAGGAAACTTAGAAATCCATGGAATTTGTTGTGTTCAACCTTTGAGGTCGGTAGGAATATAAATAGCTAAATGGGCAAAAGGTCCAAGATGCACCATCAGGCAAGTATACGTAACACGCGTGGGATAAGACGTGTTACACTCTGTATAAAACCCATTTTGACGCAGAATTAAAAGGCTTTCGCAGACGCACTTGTCATCAGTTTTGCACGTCGTTACAAGCATCTTCATTTGCACTCGCGAGCTCCTCCATTAACAATTCAATGGAGATTATGGGACCATCTGGTGTTTTAATGAACTTTTCTGCCCCCGTTGATGGCAATGGACACATTAAAAAGTGTTGATGGAACATTTTACATTTCATGTATTCTATAAATTAAAACCAGTCAGATTGTGGTTCAACATAGGGCACCTGAATTTAATAATTGTTACTCTGCATGAAAAATCTTACATATATTTTCCTTTGCCTAAGGATGTCTTCAAAAGGAGAACAGATCAAAGGTAGCAAAGGTTCTCATACGCTGTACCTAGGTAAACGTACGGATACTTATGAAAAAAGACTTCAGTTCATCTCTCGACCAAAACGAAAGGTTTTTTTTTGTTTTTGTACTTCTGTACTTGACTCTGAAATTGAACTTAAGTCCAAAACTAATTTATTTTTGTTTTCTGCCACATATATACATTCTCAATTTTGACTTGGCACAATGAAGGGAAAAAAAACAAAAACAAAAGTGTGCACAAAACAGTTTTCTTCTCTTCTTAATTTATATAGTCCTTGTGCTTAGAAGAAAAAGCAAAAACATTACACTCTGCTTATTATTGTTTTGGAGATAGACTGTTATTTTATGTTTATTGACTTTTATTTTATGCTACCAAAACAACAGTTCCGATAGCTTTGCTAACACTGGGTTCCCAAAATGCAAAATTAGCTAAAACAAGGCTGTTTTTGCAAAATTGTAGAGAGATTTGTTTTCGAAGATAAAGGAGGGGAAAAGTATAAGTTTGTCCATAAAATAAATACCCCACTCATGATTAGACAGTATTTTGTCCGTGATTTCATTTGCATTTTGCTCCACTTGACACAATGTAAGAATGTCGGAATACCTTGGCGTTGCCTTTTAAGCTGCGACGGGCATCCGTTTCTCTGAAGAGATAGCCTCTATATTCTGCTCCGTCCTTCTCTGACAATTTTGGAACAGTCATCATCGGGTGAACAATCCCAGGCTTCGTCTGAACAATTCAGCAGACATGATAAGAGACACAGGATTTATTCATAATAAAATGATTGTGTAATTTAATCTTCAAAAGGGGAGGAGCAGGGGATGTTTCAATTGATAAAAGACGGAATGGCTTGTACCTTTTTGGAGTCCGTCAGCCTTCTTTTGACACTTGGAAGTGGATGCACACTGCTGACAGATGCCTGATGACATCAACATGAAAGAAAAATGCCTGAGAACCTAAACATTAGGGTGAAAACATAAATAATGGGCTAAATTACCTGTGTTGAGACGGAACATTATCTTTTTGACAAATGGGAAAAAAAGTCTCGACAAAAGTGGACCTCAAAATGCAAGTTTATTGTATGTGGCTTGGAAAGTGGAAATGCAACAACCTAAACAAAACCTTTTCAAAATGAGTCTTTTACGCCACATAGCTTGGTCGCTTTTGACACACCTTAATGCACATCTAAAGTATGTCCCCCCCCCCCCCCCCACCTCCTCTGTGTGTTTCCAACGTCCAGCAAAGCTTTTTTCGCCATAACACAAGCATTTTGATTGAGGGTAAAAACTGCAGCTGTACTTACATATTTGGTTTCACGTCCCAAAGACTTGGTAGAGTTGCTCTGGAAATACAACAAAGACACAAGAAGATGAAACAAAATTTACAGCTCAACACAGTTCGGTTATCCCCTGCTGAGGAATTGGAAAGAAAAAAAAAATACAAAGAAAAAGATTTTTTTAAACTTCTCACTCTGCAACACTTCTGCAAAGTGACTGGAAGTGAAAAGGACACAAGGAACAGACAAAAGACAGAATATTCTTGAAACGTTTTTGCAATTGGTTATTAGGTAGGACGTAATCGAGTTTTTGTGACTCTTGAGCAAGTTGTCATTTTCCCTTATTGAAAATCTGCGGGTGATATTAGACATGCGGAGGATATATGCATGCATTGATGTATTCCAAGAGCGCACATAAGATGGATAACTACCAGGTTTTCCCCTTTGATCAATAATGAACAGACAGATGGCTTCAACCGTCATCCTCACGATGACACAGTTCAAATTCCATTTTATCTCATTTCATTAGGAAACATTTCTTCAATGCGATGAGTTTTCCGTTTCGTCCCGTTGTTTTGAGTTGAGAATTTCAGATGTGTCTATTTTATAAAAGAAAAAAAAATGCAGAGAACTTTCCAAACTACTTACGCATGTACTACCAATGCGCTTCCATGCGTATTAATCATTCATTCATTCATTCATCTTCCGAACCGCTTCATCCTCATTAGGGTCACGGGGGGTGCTGGAGCCTATCCCAGCTGTCTTCGGGCAGTAGGCGGGGACACCCCGAATTGGTTGCCAGCCAATCACAGGGCAGAGTATTAATCAATAGATGAATTAATTAATAACCTTTTTGCAATCAGTCAGTCTATATTTAGAAGAGTCACCAATTTCTGCTATCTTGACTGTCTTCTGAAGCCAAAACCTCTTCCCTCCTCTTCTTGCTATCCACTTCCGATAAATCTGCTGCTGCATCAATATCCATTGCTTTTTTTTTTTTTTTTTTGCTTCTGGCATTTTGAAATGAAAATTGTCATCACGTCCCCTGAAACGATGCTGATAAGCACCATCTGTATTCTGATGTGAAATCGATTTAGTGTCAAGATTATAATCTCCACATTTTTGGGTTTAAAAGCGTTTTGTGCAAGGACCAAAAAACCGAGTCAGTGATGATGCGGTGATTCATGTAATGAAGCATCACAGAGAGTACGAAAAAGAAAAAAAGAACTCACTGTACCCGCAAACTGACGTCGGTCGCCAACATCTTGGTCGCCGTTTTGTTCTAAAATGGGGGCAAAAATAAATATTTGTGATGATCAAAGCAGCACCGTGCTATCGAGCAAATGATTCAACCGAACCTACTGGTGGATTGGAATTTGCCAAGATCTCATCAATTGCTGCGTACAGTTCCTCTGACTGCTGCCGTAGCTGAGCAGGTGAGCACATCTGATAAGCACACAAAAGGAATGAGCTTCCAGCGCAATTACATGACATGCACGGCATCAATGTTCAGCGATGGGTGTTGTGATAACCTCAGCATGGGTGTCTTCTTCATCACGCATGATTCCTCTTTTCAAGACGTTCTCCCTCTCTACCTGCTCATCTATTACCTGTGAATGAATGCGAAGCGCAGTGGATGGTAATCATTTGCGAGTGATTATAGGTGAGACTCCCATGTCACTCCTGCACAATTTGCATTCGTGCACTCTGCCGTCGCCTGTGCGGCTTGGCTGTATGAGTGCACCGCTAAGACATCACATGGCTGATCAGTCAACAGCATATTGAGGTGCTTTGATACAAAGACGGTCCGTGTAAGTACCTGCTGATCCAAGAGAACGGTGTTTGTAGGGATTGCAGCAAGTGATTTGTAGCTTGACTTAATCTTGTGAGGCTTCAGTATACAGAGTGAGAAGAACACGAATGAATATGAATTAATTCACAGCTGAACTTCAGGGACATTCATCAGCTTATCTGGCATTGCTCCAGGATACCAAGAAGAAACCTTTCAATCATTTGGTCACACGCCAAATACTGACGTGTGATTGGCGCCAAATAATTATTCTGTGGGCGGCCATTAGCTGAGAATGCCGGTGGAAATGACAAGTTGAGGACAGAATGACAATTGACTCTTAATGGAAACCCAACATAGAGTGGATGGAAAAAGTATACACATATCTGTTCAAATGCCTCGTTTTTGTGATCGGGTCCACCTTTAAATTCTAGCAATCTTTTTGAGGAAAGAAAAAAATGATAATTACATTTTATGTGTGCAGACATGTCTCAATGAGGCCAATCATCCATCCATCCATTTTCATCCGGTGCTGGAGCCTATGCCAGCCGTCTCCGGGCAGTAGGCGGGGGACACCCTGAACCGGTTGCCAGCCAATCGCAGGGCACACAGAGATGAACAACCATCCACGCTCACACCTAGGGACAATTTAGCGTGTTCCATTAACCTGCCATGCATGTTGTGGGAATGTGGGAGGAAACCGGCATACCCGGAGAAAACCCACGCAGGCCCAGGGAGAACATGCAAACTCCACACAGGGAGGCCGGAGCTGGAATTGAACCCCATACATCTGCGTTATGAGGTCAACGCGCTAACCATTGGACCACCGGGCCAATGAGGCCAATATATAATATAATGGACTACAACTCCAAAAAATACAGTTTGTTTGGAGTAAACACAACATTGCTCATCACCAAATTAATGCTATAGCTAGCATGAAGCAAGAAGGTGACAGCATCGGGCTTTGGGACCGTTTTTCTTGCGAAAAAAAAGTAGTTTGGAATCATCCATAATAGGTCCAAGAAAAAAAAATTATCCTTCATACTGTAAAAGAACACACAGCTTTGGCTCTGAAACTAATGATCAATGACACAAATATGAAACGCAATTTACAAAAAAAAAGATCTCTCCATACAGCGAGTTTAAACGCTTCTCTCCTGTCTTCATCAGGGTTTTTCAGCATTCACTATCAAGACTTCTCTGATTGTAAAAGCAGAATTTTATCTGTGTTAATCTACCGGTGCCTGCATGTTGGTCAATGCAGCTGCACCCAATGTTTAGACTGACAAGCGCATGTCTGCATATCAAGTGAACGAAAGCCGAGTCAAAGAACAGCATGTATCCTGGAGCGTGTTCAAGTGGTGCATGTAGCAAACGGAGTGGCTACCTTTCTTTTTTTACTCTCCCTGTCACTGCAGTCTGATATTCCACTCCCCGGCCTCGGGGAGGGCGTGAAGCGCGGGGAGAAGGAAGGGGATGGCGTGAAGTCTCGAAATAGCGTGGCGGGAGAGGGCGTAGGCGTGGGAGAGCCGATGGGCGAGTGCCACCCGGAAAAAGCGACGGGTGTGTCGCGAGAAGTCAGGTTATGTGCCTTGGGGAAGCCTTGCGGTGATTTACACCTCCCCGTGGTGAAAGAAGGGAGAGGTGATGTGGCGGTGCTGGCTGAGCGGGAATGTGATTGAGAAGACAAGGGGCTGCTGGGAGAAGGGGATCGCAGGCGCTCGGAAAGCCAGCGAAGTTTTGACAGGGAAGAATTTGGCTGCGGACTTTTCTCCGTTGTAGAAGTGGCCGCTTGACACAAAAGTGTAGGCGGAGTCATGTCTTTGTCAAAGTTGTGGTCTCTTTTGCTGCTCAGGTACAGGTGAGCAAAGCTGGGCTTCAACTCAGGAGGCTTGAACGCAAAAGTAGGCTGCCGTGGGATTTCTATGTCGTTCGGTGCAACGCCTTTAAATTTTGAGCATAGTCCTGGTGATGGGTCTCTCGGCAGCACGGTCCTGCTCTCCATCTGCGGCGACGAGATAGCCTGGTCCCACTTCGGCAGACTTCTTGGGCGACTCTCCCTTGAGCACCATTTAACTGGAGCGCGAGGCCTACTGTGCTCATCAGGCAGCTCAGGCGGGGGCGCCGTAACAGACCTAATAGGCTCCCTGTGAGGAAAAGCTTGACCATCTAAGGTTGTAGATGATGTGAACGGAGAGGAAAACTCCAGGGGAATGGAGGCCACGGTGGAAGCTGCTGAGCACGCGTTGCAGAAAGTGAGAGTCACGGGGTTCACCGGCCAACAGGGGGTGTAAGGCCTCGGGAGAGAAGCAGAGAGAACGGGCAGGCGGCCTTTCCTCAGGATGGCTGTCAAGAGGGAGAGTCTGGTGAGGGGAAGCCGGCGCCGAACAGGAGGAGACTGCGGGTGGATTGAAGAAGCCAGGCTGTCACATGATGAAAAACAGGACTGAGGGATGTGAACCAAACTGGAGCCCGGAGCGAGAGCGTGCTTTCTGATCTGAACCACAGCAGGGGAGAAGACGCCAGAGCGCACCGACGAGCAGGGAGAGACGGTGCGGCTGAGAGAAGAAGGAGAGGCAACAGAGGAAAGCGGCATGGCGGGCCAGCACTTGTCTCTGTCCCAGCCCTCTGAGAGGATGGACTCCCTGGATGAAGCCGGCGTGGGGAACACGTGTGCCGACCATGCGGGGCTTGTCGTACGATCCAACCCGGGAGGCTTATTGGGAGAGAAACCCGAGCTAACCTCGACGCGTCCTGAGGAATCGTGACCCCGCCGCTCAGAAAGGCCTTGGTGTTTGTTATCAGTTGTCTCCATGGAGGCAGCGCCGCTGTGTTTGGGTGTATTTTCAGACCGGCCACCAAAAGACATGGAGTTGTGGTAGCGGCTCACTTGGGCTACTGGAGACTGTAGCTGACAAAAAAGTGGATTGAAAAATTCTTAGTTTAGGCTGAGAACAACGTTTGGCATTAAATTTGGTCAAAGTTGGTTCAAGCGTGAACGTTATTGACATTTCATGTCTACAGAAAGTACTGTGAGATTACCTCAATTAACATCTTGAATCTTATAACTCAAATGACACTCTATATAACTTTTCTTGAAGCTGAGCAAATTACAATGAATGAATATATATATATATATATATATATATATATATATATATATATATATATATATATATATATACAGTATATGGTATTTTTCTCGTTTTCACAACACATTCTTCAGTTGTGGGAGCTCCCTTACCTCATTTGTCTTTATTTCCTTTTCTACTCCACCCTGTGGTGAATCTTTGATCAAGCGTATCTCCGCTTTTAAAATCTCCCCACCCGACATGGTCTTGCCGCTTGTCTTCTCATAGGCGCCAACCACGCTCTGACAGGGGGAAGGCAAAGAGAATACTGAGAGAGTGAAACATGAGATAAGCCTGGGGTGAAGTTTAGCAATCCCCCTGAGCTTGAGGGAGTGTGCTCAGTGTCAACGCACCACGTGTCCCACATGTGTAATTCACATGGACGCACGCATGTCATGCTGACGGGGGGGCTAGGCTTCCCCATGGTGCATCAATTAGCGATTTGCGTAGGTGATTTTGAAGCATTTATTAATCACCAAGACCATCTCCATCACTTCATCGTCCGTGTGTTATGAAAACGATCTGTTTGCTCTGTTGCACTTTTATCAATACTCTGATGGCAACACCTTAGTCTAACTAAACATTTATGCATAAACAGCATCCATATATGAAGGGAGAGAAGTAAAGAGTGAAAGGGGCACTCCGACATCCAAGTCTCTTTCGAGCTTGGTTGGTAGGAACCCAGTTTCTAGTCACCCAGTTCAAATTCAAAATGACAGCTCAGGGTTTATTATTGGTCCTCAAGAGTTTTTATGACCTCCTGTAGAAGGTTAAAGTTCATTCAATTTGATCTGCTGGAGACAATCGCAAATGTGTTCCATGCTTCAGATTCCATTTCACAACATTAGGAAACAAGAGCACTCAGCAGAACCAAGCCAAAACACCAAGCGTTAGTCGATTCCTCTCTCCTAGTATAGCGCCGTACAAAGGAGGACGAGAGCTACTGTAAGTGCAGTCAACCGCTGCCTATTTGCTTGCTTTGCTATTCAAGAGCTCAACCTAACCAAGGTGAGAGCATCAAGTGTGAGTGACAGACGACACCGTGTTCCAGTTGACATCCAAATTTGGACTACGTTACGAACGTAGGAACAGCGCTCGTTTGTAAACTGAGGTGCCACCGTTCACTCAAAATGGCACATTTGTTTCTAGTGTGTTCTGCTGTCAATCAAGTTGCGAGAAAATCAGTCCATGGTTGCAAATTTAGAACAGTTACTAACTGAAAACAATGTTCTCTTCATGTAAAGTAATTGATGATAATGTCTAGTGAAAAGTGCCGGATAAATAACAACAACTAACAAAATAACTGAGGAAAAAGCTACAGTTTATACAATACTATACAATACACCTTTATTCAACTAGTGCTTTCACAATGGCTGCGGCAGTAAGAAAGTGTTTCATAAAACATTTACCCGTAATATAATAAACACAACCCAATTAAGTTATGGCAGCAGTGTCACTATACATCTGTAAAATTCAGTAAATAAGTTAATAACATTCAATAAACATCTTAATTTGCAAGTCACTAATTAAAGAAAATAGGATAGACTAAGACGATATGAAGACCTTCTTATATAAAAAATATATATTCAGTAAATGGATAAAAATGCAAAATTTTCCCGAGTATGATTCTGGGGGATTATTGAATAATAAAAGTGTCAAATAAATATTTTTATGCCCCAGGGAATTCATCTCTTTCCAGGATTTTTTTCCCCCTTTCATTTTGGCCTCCACTGTTTGCCATTTATCATTTCTGACATGGATGCCAACATTCACGCTAAGTGGTCTCCTACACATGGCATGACACGACACCAAGATGACAACCCTCCATTTAATAAGTCTTTTTAGACTGTAATGGAGCATGTGAAAGGCTGGCAATGTGACATTTTTATTCTGGGAAAATAATTCACAGATGAGGCAGCTTCAATTAATTATAGCTTGACAGACTGTGTGTCAAAAGCAAATCCTTTTTAAGACCCAAAGTGCAAAAATATGGCTTTATCATAAGTACAAGTTTATGAACTGAATGAAATGTCTGATGCACTACCATCCATCCATTCGTTCATTTTCTAATTCGCTTATCTTCTCTCGGGTCGAGGGCATACTGGAGCCTATCCCAGCTGACTTCGGGCAGTAGGTGGGGGAGACCCTGAAGAACCCCTGGTTGACAAAAAAAAAAACATCCGCGCTCACACTTTAGACTCTAAATTGTCCCACATCCAAAACACCTGCTGCCATGCGTGTTTTGGAATGTGGGAGGAAACCGGAGTACCCGAAGAAAACCCACACAGGATGAGAACGTGCAAACTCCACACAGGAAGGCCATAATCGAACCCACGACCTTTGCACTGTGAGGTCAATGTGCGAACCAGTCGCCCACCGTGTCGCCTGATGTACTACCATAGTCTCAAAATCACAAAGGTCACAAGATATTGCAATATAAAACAGATGCAAAATATTAGATAATGTATGTTTAAACGGTCATAATAATACTTTTTTTTGGTATATATTAAGACACAGAACTGTTTTAAATATAAATCACCTTCAAAAAGAAGCCCTTTCAATGAAGCATGAAAAGCTTGGAGTTTATTTTGTGTTTGTTTTGTTTTTGTCCTGTCCATTTTTTTCTCTCAATGACTGCCATTGAGAATGCCTTTTGCTAGTGTTCGCCTTTGAGATCAATTTCTTACTTCAGGAAATTCAAGAGGCCACATTTGCTATTTATGTTTCTGAAAAAAAAAAGATCTGCTGTTCATCACCGTGCGGATTAATCATTTGAAGTATTTGACTTCTCATCTAACTGCTTTGCATCCTGCCCTCTGGCAGTGTAAAGAACCACCCACCAGGAATTACTGATGTGTCAGTGTCATATCATATGCGACTGGATGTTTTCCATAAGCCACTCAAATAATTTTTGCTCACTTTACATGAATGTCCAAAAGAAAGATGAAACAGGTTTGAATTTAAGTCAGTTGGTGCAATGTGAAGTGCCAAAGCAATAAAGCAGCACATCAGGTGCCTATTGAACGACCCACGCACATTGCGCAGTTCCATCTCCACGCGCCTCGAACGCTGTCGAACTTTGGACCCACGCTGTGTTTGTTTCTTATTTATTTCGATTCTTTGTTCTTCTCCTCACTTTTCAGCCTAGTCTCTCTCCAGACTTTGTCAATTGCCCTCTCAGGTTTATGGAAACGGTGACCTTTGCTATACCGAGCACAACACGCAAGTGCGTTGTCAGAAATTCTTTTTTTGCCTCACCTTTGATGAACACGCTCCATCTTTTCTCACAACTGAAGAAAAGATTCCAGCGATGAAAAAATGCCATAAGAGCAAAAACTCTTGGAGGTATTGACTTAGTACCATTGAATTTTTACCAAAACGCACCATTACAAAACGCACCATTACATTCTTATACATATTTTGAATTTCTATAATGGCCATCTCTTCTATAATGGCCATCTCTAATGTTGATAGTTGTTGTGGAGTTTGTAGATTTCCACTGCGCTAGTGTGCTATTGTGTATCATTACTCGAAATATCTCCATTAGTCCAAAATAGACTGTACATTTTGGATTAAAACCACACTGAGTTGTTCAGTGAATGGATACTTGTGTCCATTCATAAGAATGCTTTGATAGACATGTAGTCTATCCCACTTCTCACCTGTTCACGCATCTTTAACTGAAAATGGATAAAAAAAGGACATGCCCTTTTTGTCTCCAGACATCTTGACTGTCTCTTGGAAAAATAATATCATTGATCCTGCAGAAGACAGGAAGCTCGGGAATAAATGAAGTGATTTAGTCATACTCTCTCATTCTCGTCAGGATTCTGGCAGCGTTTTTTTGAATATACTGAAGTCTTTGACAAATTTTGCTCGGAATCCCAATATGAAGTGATTTGCAAGAATCAAGACCGCAAGAGACAAGACAAAATATGAACCTGTTCCAGGGATGGAGAGTGCGGAGCTGAGGTTTACAATACCCCTGAGGTAGCGAAGCTAAATCTTGCAGAAGTGTTTGATGTTGGCCTCAAAGGTAAGGGCGACTGGAAAAGAAGTTCACACTGCAAACAGTCTGTGTGGCTAAAGTTGCAATTACACTGGGAGCTGTGTTGATCTCAATGTCTAATATTAATGCGTTGGTTAATTCACTTAGTTTCAATGTAAAATATGGATGGGGTACTTGAATAATTTACAATGGCCTTGCGCCCACAATTACACACTGAGACCAAAGGTTGAGGAATCGCATCGCAGAGTGCATTTGTTACGCAAAATGGCCGCCAGTGGCTTCACTTCTTGATCAAGTGGCACTGTTAGTCCATTCGTAAATACGTCCGTGCTTCCCAAGGGCATTCATGGGCGGAATCCCTCAATAAGAGTAGCATTTTCGTGCCATACTTTGACCTATATAGATCTCTTAATTTTAACCATCAAACATTGGGTTGTGAAAAAAAAGAATCAAAAGAGAAAAAAAAGAGAAAGAAATTTAAAGTGTTTTTAGTTGTTTCCGAGATTGGCTGGAAATAACATGCATGATCTTCAAACGGGAAGGAGTCAAATTTATTCCTGGGGTGGTTTAGGATTAAGGGTTCACATTGATGAACGACAACTACTTGCATGTGTTTAATCATGATGCACTGGGGGGGGGGGGGGGGGTGTTTCTGCAAGGATTATAGAGGACAAAAGTCATTTAAAATGTAGTCACTCTCATTCAGCGTTTTCCCGATTTTGGAGGAAAGTGCAAAAGTAGCAAATTAATATCACGTGAATTAAAGATACTGAATCTTTGTCCCGTTGAAGCCCATTAATAAGTAATGGAGTGTGAGGAAATATATACAATGCGGACATTACAATGTGCTTGCCATTTGTAATTGTGGCTGCATTTCAGATCTGGATGGTTCAGTTATAGTGCGAGAAGCTTATTCCGGATGTAATTGCAACAAGACTACGTACAGTAAAAGATACTATGTGATATTGATTCATTTGCGAGTTGCAAAACCAGATTATCTGTTTTTAATCATTCATGAAAGTAGTTTCAATCTACACCAGGATGGTGTCATTGTGAAATGATATCAACCCGCAGCACATAATGTATGTCCATAGCCAAAAGCACACTTATGGCTTTACCTGATTTGGTTTCTGATTCAGCCTCTGGCGCTACTTCACTTCAAATGCCTTTTATGGGTAACTTCTGCACCAATGGAACAGAGACTTCAATGGAACGCCTCGCAAAATCTAAAGAACAGAAAAAGAGTTTATTCATTGAGGTCTGATCATTGCAATTCCAAGCACACAGTTTGAATGACATCTTTACAAATGATTTCATTTATGATGTATGAGAACTGGTGGTTTGGTTTTTTTTTTCCATTTTCTGCATTATTAATCATGATAATGTAAGTATTTCAACCTGTCCATTTACGCTGGTTCTTCTTACAGTGCTGAAGTAAATAATCATCCCTGATCTCGGGATTGTTATCATACTCCCGTTGAGCTATTGCCTCCAACATTCAGGCAGTTCAGCGCACTGCGGGTAATTGTGTTGACACGTGAGGTTTATTGAGTTACGACAGTATTCCTTGAGCAAGTCGACATATGCAAATTTGCTAGTCTGCATTAATTTAAACTTGTTGCACGTGATTTGACAAACAAGTGCCAGACTTGCACGATATTTTTTTTTTTTGCCTTATTTTATACTTAGGCAGGATGGCAATACTATTAAAAAGATCTGGTCAATGATACACCTAATTTGAATTCCCGTAACACGGTCTAACGATAAATCCTGGAATGTATTCGTGAGGACATCTTAATGACTGAAGTTCATTTCATAACATTCTCGCGACTTAATAAAATGAATTACAGAGCCTGTCTGCCTTTCGAACAGTAAGGAAAGAAATACCGGTAGTCACAACAGAGCTCAGTTAATTCAAGCATGGTATCTTAGTCGGTGCTTGTGTATCCTGTTACAGTTGTGCTAGATTCTTCCTTCCGAGATTTCCTCGATTTCATGTAATCGAATTGTAAAGCCTCTGGTAAGCAGACGAACAAAAGTTACAGTTTGTAAAGTCCCCCCTTTGGCATTATCAGTAGCACAACGCCAAGTGGTGAGCAGAAAGCTGCCTTTCCAGCAGCTCCTATACTTTTTGTTTTTCTACTTTCTTCCTTTCATAACTTTGCTGCTGTCAATTGGGAATGTCTCCATTGTGAGACGAATAAAGCTTTTCTTATTCTTATATAACTGGCAGATAAGAAGGGGTGAGTCACAGCTTTGACTTTAACTATTTTTTTACTATTTGTACGATAAAAGGAAATCTGTTACATATGCTAAACAATATATTCTCCATTCATACAAAGATAATAGTGTAGCCTTGAACTGTGTTTATTACTTGGATGGAAGGACGGACGGACAGGCAGGCTTTTTGCTGTAGCACTACAAAAGATTAAATTACCCAGAGACAAACTCCTTGCCATTATGTTCCTGCCGCATCAAGCCGGCCCGTCTCAGCTGAAGTCCTAGTGGAAGCTTTTGTATTTAAATGAGTCTAAAACACATCTTCAGGAAATTATATTCTCGTTTTCTTTTACAGAAAGACCAACCAACAGCTAATCTTGTGTAGCAGTTGGCCTAAAATTGGCCCATAATTAGATCGGTGACTTGAGCTAGGCTGTTGGGTTGCTGTGACTTTTCTCCTTGCTTGGTCTTCCTTATCTAGGCCATTCTTGGCGCACATGCTCGTAGAATCCAGTTAAGACCGTGGACTCACACGTTGTCACATAGGCTACTCAATGTTGCTAAAATAGTACAAAAAATTGTCATTTTGGATTACGAGACCTTCTTCCGTGTCTGGCATCCATTAAATAGTTAATTGAGAATATAGAGTAATCTGGTAGTTCACGATAGAATAAGCCAGCATTTAAGATAACCAGCAAAAGTTTTCTCAGAACTTTCACTCATTGAGAGTTAAACTGAACCAATGACAGGCAGCTTAGCCTCACAACTAAAGTCGTCATTGAGGGAGAGAAAAAGAAATCTGGAAAATTTGAATGGTCTGTGACTGACGGGGTATATTACCGTTGTCGTATTTTAATATGGCATTGAAAGGATGATGCCAAAAAGGATTGTTTAATGTTTTTTTTTTCTCCACAGGGCCAAACTCCTGATGGCTGCCCTGCTCTCAACAAATGGAATTTATTCCAGTCAGAAAAAATAGTCCAAGTGCTCCACAAAAAGAGACATGCTGTGTTTTAAGGATGAATTGAGGCCTATTCAATTTTATTTATTTATTTTTGTATTTGCGCTACCCACAGAGAGCACAACTCTCAATATTGCAAATTAATTCTTAAAAAGAAAAAAAAGTCATGAATATGCACTACTTTTTAGAAGGCTCCCAATGAGTATTCAAAAGCTCACTAACTTGGATCGGAGGGGATTAACACAACAATGTTTGCAAGTCAAGCTAATAAACATGGTCAGTATTCGTTTACTTCAGTGTACCACGTAGCTGCGTTCTCCAAGTACACAACTCTGAACAGTAATGAAGCACCGTTGCGATTGTCAATCCAAGTGGCAGCACTTGCCACATATTGCTGCTTCAAGTTTGTTATACTGTTACACGTCAAGAGAGGAGCAACACTTGCAACATTTTAACTCAAACATTCAAACATGAAAGTTTCTACACATCACACATCGCTTTTGAATGTGCGCATGCTTGATCTGACAAACACAATAATACAGGATGTGTTTCAAATCTGTTTCAACCGGCAAAGCCATCTCCAGGGAGCTTGTGCACGACTATCAAGGGGCTAATATTATATATTTAAAAAATAATAATCTCGATACCTTTTATGTTGAAAATGCACAGCAATCTCCAGCTAACACATCCACTCTAAGATGACAAGCTTCAATTATATCAGCTTTGATGTTTTTTATTTCCCCTTCGACTATGCGAAAAAGGGAACATGTTCAGAACGTCATGAATGAACTCCAACATGGTTTTGTTGCAGAGCGTCAAATTGATGCGTATTTATTTTCAGCCCTTCTTTACCAATATGAGCTTTTAAAAATAGATTGGATGGCAGAGCAAAAGAGGCTCGAGATCTCTGGGCTTCAGAGTTCCACATCGGAAAATTATGTGTGGATTTTTCAGCAGGGAATGACATCAAATAGCCCGGCAACTCGCGTGATCCCCAAGGACAGAAATATTCAAGTAGATTACCAGAGCATGTCTAATTGGCTGCAAATAAAAATCAACAAGCAAATAACAGAACACCATCTTAAAAACGTCTTAAGTGTCCCTCACTCCTCAGTCATCAAAGCAGAGAAAGTGAATACTGCCAAAGACTCAAGTATTTCCTATTTGTGCAGCAGAGCTCTCTTGGAAGTTTTTCGAGTGCCGAGTGTGGCATAGGTCAAGCCGTCCCCATAGATCATGTCCACCCGGAACGCCGGCTCCCCCGTGCTATGTGTCACCTCACCGGCTGCGCGCCAGAAGCCCCGCAGCTATTGCTTGTGGAATGTCTGGCCTAGTCCAAAGACTAAATACACAACACTTCCATCATTTCTTCAAACAGATCACCCTCCATGAAATACTTTAAAGGGACACTCGTAAATAGTCACCTATGCTAGAAAGTGACAGCTTTAGAGAGTCAACGCTATAACATTATTATTAGCATTTAAATATTTGTTGTTTTTTTGGGAGGTGTTCACAAGAATTGAGTTGGCTGATATGTCAAAAAAAATAGAGGGCTGTCTAAATAGAGGGCGAGGAGCCAGGGGGCCCAACTTTTGGTGGGTTATTTGAACAGGATTTTATTGAAGTCATAATTATTTTAAATAGTTTCACACTGTCAAGAAAATGCCTTTTTAAATTTGGTCAGACGTACATCCATCTATCCATTTTCTCATCTGCTTATCCTCATGAGGGTGTTAGAGCCTGTCCCGTTTGTTTTTTTTGTGTGTGGGGGGGGGGGGGTACACCTTGAACTCGTTGCTAGCTAATCGCAAGGTACACATATACAAACAACCATTCAAGCTCACTATGACACCTAGGGAAAATTTAGTGTGTTCCATTCACCTGCCATGCGTGTTTTTGGAATGTGGGAGAAAACTGGAAGACCCGGAGAAAACCCACGCACGCACAGGGAGAACATGCAAACTCCACACAGGAAGGCCGTAGCCGGAATCGTACCCTGCATCTCAGCAATCCCAGGTGGACATGCTAACCAGTCGTCCACCGTGCCGCAATTTTCATGAATGATTTAGCAGTAAGAACGTCATTTTTCTTTGATTTAATTCGTTTGTCAAAATGATCTAGGCTGAGTTAAAAATAAAAATTAAAAAAATCAATTACAAGAAAGTCAATTACAAGAAACCATGAGTAATGTATATCACAATACCTGTACAACAAGAAAACCAAAATCGTGTAAGATTTTTTTTAAATTTATGGGAAAAACTTGATAATCTTATCACTATAAATTCATGACCTTATAAGAATAAAGTTGTAACAACTGCAAGAGAAAATGTTAATATTGTAGAATATAGTGAAAATATGGTGAAGTGATTGAGCATTATGAGAATGATGTTGCAATACAAGAAGAAAAAAATGAATTTGTAAGACTACCATCCTATTAGAATGACTTTTTAAAATCATTTTTGACTTTATTTCCTGATTGCTCTTCCTATTTATCCCCACCAATCTTTCCTTTTTTTTCCAATGCGATCCTAATAGACTTACATCTCTGAGTAATGTTCATTTTAAGCCTCTCCCTGGAGCACAATGCTCTCGGCAAACGATTCATCCTCCGATGCTCACGTCAGCTCCTACTGCGGTTTGTGTTGTGCGCCTAATCGCACAAAACTGTTGGGTGTGTCTCAGTTAAGACTTTAATAACAGGCCGAGACGAGCCTTCTCTCTCCACAGCAGATAGTACGTGCAAAGATAGCACAGCGCCAGCTGCTCTGATAGACCCTCCTCTCACACGACCCAAAAACAAGCTCCGTGGGCCATTTCACTCACTGTAACTTTCATCACCGACATCAGAGCAAGGGAAATAGAACTAAGGATGGATTTGGATGCCTTTTGAAACACTAATGCTGTTTACACTAACAACCATTCACACCTGAGGACAAGTTGGAGTTCTGAATTAACCTAACATGCATATTTTGAAAGGTAGTGGGTAAGGCAGAGTACATAGAGAAATCCCATATAGGCATGGGGAGACCATGCAAACTCGACACAGGCAGGTCGAAACCTGCATTCGAACCCCCAAACTTAGAGCTGTGAGGCACACCATATGTCCACCATGCCATAGGCTGAGGGTCGGCAACACGCGGCTCCAGAGCCGTATCCGGCTCTTTAGCGACATCTAGTGGCTCCCTGGAGCTTTATAAAAAATGTTTGAAAATGTAAAAAGATTTTGATAGAAGGCTAATATAGCTCAAATAGATATACACAGTACATGTTGCAGCTCCGAAAAAGGAGAGCTGTGGTGTTGGGTTTTTTTTTCTCAAACGTACACTTTATGCTTTTAACAGTCTCGACAAACACAGACACGTCTGCATCCGCCCCCGTGCCTTCTCTCTTCTGTTCAACTCGAGAGGCGTTCAAAGACAGCCTGCGAAAAATGGAAATTCATGATGACTACACTGACACTAAGAAACGCGAAAAAATGCACCACAACAAAAAAATCAAGCGAGAAACCCACAAAATAAATTCTGTGGGGGCATTTGTGAATACACATCAGAGGAATGAATAATAAACAATTCTGAGACAGTCCAGTCTCCTACATACATACAGCATGTGTTTCCTCCATTGTACGTTTTATAAGGTACAATACAATGCAATACATGCTGATTTATATAGCGCTTTCACAACAGCGGCAGCTGTAACAAAGCGCTTAACAAAACAGTTAACATAAAGTAAAATAATAAACACAACACATAACATAAAACATGGACAGTCATGCAGTTCTAACCACTTTTCCATCCCACGCTTTGTTGTTTGAAGCAGTTTGAGATGAACTATTATTATTATTATTATTGTTGTTGTTATTTTTATTCAGCAGCCTGACAGCAGTCGGTAGGAACGAGCGTCGGTATCTCTCCTTCTTGCAGCGCGGGTGTAACAGTCTCTGGCTGAAGGAGCTACCAAGTGCTGTCAGGGCGGGCTGGAGGGGGTGGGAGGGACTGTCCATTATAGCTTTTAGCTTAGTTAGCATCCTTCTGTTGCCCAACTCCTCCAGAGTGTCAAGGGAGCAGCCCAGGACAGAACTGGCCTTCCTGACCAGTCGCTCCAGTCTCTTTCTGTCCCGAGCTATGGTGCTGCCTGACCAGCAGACAATGCCATAATGGATGGCCGAGGCCACCACAGAGTTATCGAAAGTCTTAAGGAGCGACCCCTGAACCCGAAAAGACCTCAGTTCCCTGAGTAAGATAAGTTATCCTTTATTTGTACCACACTGGGGAAATTTACAGTCTACAGCAGCAATATATATTATAGAAGGCTTTCTTTTTTTGCAGCTCCAGATATATTTGTTTTGGGGATTTTTTTTGTCCTATATGGCTCTTTCAACATTTTGGGTTGCCGACCCTTGCCATAGACTCTATGGCGGAGAGGATTTATGATATATCTTAATTATCCTAATATCATTTTTTTAAACTATGTAATTCCGGATGGCTTATTTACTCAACTGGCACTGTGAGCACAGCATAGCTCCCCGCAACACAAATATGATGGAGCATGCACAGTCCGTATAGATTTACTCACGTCCAATCATTATTAACGCTGCAAAAAGAACTCACTTAAAGGCTGCGCTAAATTGAAAGCGGACACTGATTTACTTGTTTCAGCAGATGCTGTTGTTTTGTTGAGCAAGAGTTGAAATGGGGTCAGGAATTTAATTGTGAACACTAAGCATCTATCAATGGAGGTAATTATCGTTGCTACCGCTGAAGAAAAACAAGGCTTCAATTTGAGTGAGATGTTCATGTTTGTTTGTTTTTTTTTTCAACCCTTTCATAGACAGCGGTTACTACAGTGGACAGCGTATGTTTTCAGGTTACAGGTTATCATATTTGGAGCCTGAAAAGCTTAAATAGGTTTGCCTTAGTATGAATCCTCTGCACACGCAACACAATAATGGCATTTGCATCAATATTTAATTCAGTGTAATGCGAGAGGGAATACGAAGATGTATAACATCAAGAGGGTGACGGGTTGTTTTCGAGTTTCAGTGAGTGGGGCACAATTCATATTAAGTGATAAAATCAACTAAAACCTTGAAGAAATGCCACGGCGCGGCAATATTGATGACTATTTGCCAAGTCCTTCTCATCTGGTTGATGTTTTTAATAGTGCAGCATACTCCGTGCAAATCCTCTTACCTTATTGGAGCTCTTCATCGCCGCATCAGATGCCAAAGGTTCTGCTTGTTGTCAGGCCTCCCGTAGCAAGCGAGCAGCTCTCTCGCATGTTTGATGAAATCAGCATGACCACTTCTCGGCCTCGCCGCTTGGAATTTGATGTGGGCCGCCCCGCCATGCTTCCTTCCTTTTATAGGCGCTTAATAGACACAAATAGCTGGCAGACAGCAGGCAAGGCTGTATTGCACCGCCAACAATGTTCACAATGGAGGTTGCAAACCACACAGTGTGCTCAAATGAATTTCGTCTCTAAACTAGTTTTTACTTTTTAGTTTCCTCAAAGAGAATCGTACCGTATTCCAACAAATTATTTAATATGAAATTAGAAAACTGTTGCATGGAAGAGTTTTTTGGGGGGGCGGGGGTTGTTTTTGTTTTTTTCCATTGGAAAGTCCAAAATATACATCTAAAGTCAAACGAACTTCACTTCAAACCAGTACAATGCATGATGTCACACAGGACTACAGAAAATGAAAAACCCTGCATGTTTTATTTGGGGATGGGAGGGGCATTAATGGGGGGTCAATGCAAAAATGTTCTTTCGAATAATTTCCATGCAGATCTACGAGTCTTAACACGGCAATCGGATTAATATTTGTGGAATATGAGTTAACCGGTAAAATCCACCCTTTTTGGCCATATCAGGGGTCGGCCATTTTTCCATTTGCTGTCAACATTTCCCGAGAGATCCAAAAGAACCAATCATGGCACAGCTTGGAAAAACAAGTGAGCTGTGATGTCATTTTCAGTTGACAGAAATTGCAAAATGGCTGCCCCCTGAGCTAGCTAAAAACAGGTGGATGCTGCTTAAGTCATGCTCCACAAATGCAATGTTCATCCAAATGCCGTGATGAGAGTAGTGGAGGCGCATAGAACATATTACTGTAAAGAACACTTTTGGATTGATTTTCCTGTTAGGGTACCATTGATGAAGAAGAAGAAAAGTGTGACGCTAATGGTCGACCTAACAATGGTGCTGATGATGAAAGGGTCTGGCAGATCAATATGAGCAGTTCATTCAAGTCAAGTTAACAGTATTTATAGAGCACTTTCAAACAGCCATCGCTGCATACAAAGTGCTGTACATGGAGCAATTTAACATGCACAATAAACAGTAAGTCAAATCGGTAATAACTGCATTCGAGTACGGTAATTCCCATAAAGACAGGCAGCTGCAAGGCATTTCATAGCACGTTTATTCCAGAAATACTGATGAAGTGAGTAGTTTTAATTCAATGTTGATCAATTTAATTAGATTTTGGATGAGTTACAAACAATTGTCAAATAAAGGATATTAATTAAAACAATGCCTGAACATTAAATAGAAATTTTACGATGGCAGCAGGTTCCGGTTTGAAATGACTTACCGGTACTTCGCCTTACATTCTTTTCAATGGGTGAATGTCTGCTTTGATTATTATAACAACTTGGAAGTCAACCAAAAGTTCACCTTCAGAGGTTCCACTGTATTATCAAGCCAACATTTTCCCTTGTTGTGGACTTTGACAAATTTCACATTTTGGTCATGTCATTGCCAAATATAATATATTATTGTCTATATTTTTTTACATTTGGTTCTGATTGGAAGAGTTTACGTTGTTCGTTCTGGCTGATGCACAGCCAGAGTAGAAAGCAGAATAAAAAAGCCCGTGTCAAATGGCTGACAGCTGAAAGAAAAAAAAAACACATCTCAGTGCCCAACAAGGACATGGCATGAATGTGTTTTGTTTTGTTTTTAAAACTGTCTTTTCATCTCGTGCAGTTGTGTGTTTTGTTTTGTTTATCTTTTGGGGGGGTTTTAGCTTTTCTACAAAGCATTAATTATTATTAGTCAGTGGATGACATGAGTGCAGTCATTGTGAAAGTGAATTCATTTGTTTGTATACAATTTGTTCCAGGTTGTCCCACAAGTGCGAATGCAGACCTCTGAAGTGGATGCTAAGCCTTTAAGTACACTACATTCTTCATTCCTGCCACAGCTGCTCTTGTCTATTTCCATCCTGCTGTTTCCCTTCCCATATATCTACTATCGCAGCACACAGTCGCACACTGCTCAGCATGACTTAGATTTGTTCTTGGTTTTACTGTTTGATGCTTTCTACCGCCTTTATTATCGATTTGTCTTACTGTTTATTGTGCATGTTAAATTGCTCCATGTACAGCACTTTATATGCAGCGATGGCTGTTGGAAAGTGCTCTATAAATACTCTTGACTTGACTTGACTGCTGCACTCGCCCGTCTGCCGTAGTTATTCTCCAACGTATTTGTGGTACTGTATACAGTCCTCCAATCAGATTCAAAGCAGTGTTTGATTCTATAGGTTGGTAGGTTGTATTATTCACCCTTTACTATTCCTTTGCTTCTTAGAATAAACATTTGGTATGATTTTCATGAGATTATATTGACCAATATCCAAAACATTTTATAGTTTTATACTGTGTGTGTATATATATATATATAGCACTGAGGGCGATCCCTACTGTGTATATATATATATATATATATATATATATATATATATATACATGTGTATGTGTGTGTGTGTGTATGTATTATACATATATAATACATACACACATACACACACACATACACACAGTAGGGATCGCCCTCAGTGCTGCATTCACACTTTCCATGAGACTTTCAGGTGGTACTTCACATAGCCGTTGTAACCGGTCTCGAGGTTGCCCAGCTTTCATTCTCGCCATGATCTTAGCTTTCAGGTCAGTTGCTGCCTCGCTCAGCATTTCATTCATTCGGGCTGGCCTCCCAATCTCATCATCTGCATTCATTGGGGCTTGACTCCTAATCTCTGGTATGACCTCCTCTTCTGATCTGGCAGCCTGGGGCTCTTCACCATGGAACCTGCGTTGTACCTCATCAATCTCAAGTTGTGACAGCAGTTGCCGTTTGTGGATGTTGGAACACTGAGCTACTAGTTGTTTCGTGGTCAACCGTCACTGTGGGTTTCGAAGTAAGCCCACATTTAGCCCACATTCTCTGCATGTAACCCCTCTGACTAGGGTTGCTTGAGTAGTAGCATTCCAACAGAGCCATGTATACAATATATATATATATATATATATACAGTATATATAAAAAATCCTCGTCTCACCCCCCCTCGGGTGGTGTCCGTCCCTCATTCAGCTCGGGTCCTCTACCAGAGGCCAGGAAGCTTGAGGGTTCTGCGCAGTATCCTTGCTGTTCCCAGCACTGCACATTTCTGGACTGAGATGTCCGATGTTGTTCCCGGGATCTGTTGCAACCACTCATCTAGTTTGGGGGTCACTGCCCCGAGTGCTCCGACCACCACAGGCACGACTGTCACCTTCACCTTCCAGGCTCTCTCCAGCTCCTCTCTGAGCCCTGGTATTTCTCGAGTTTCTCATGTTCCTTCTTCCTGATGTTTCCATCACTTGGGACCGCTACATCCACTACAACGACTTTCATCTGCCCTTTATCTATGATCACGATATATATACACACATACATACGCACACACACATACATATATATTTATATTTATTTATTTGGGGGGCAGGATAGTGTATGAGCGCAATTCAATAGTGTGTATGTTTGAGAAAGTTAATTCTGAATTCTGTCTATGACGGACAGATAGACTCCTTGTTGCTGGCGCCCAGCACTGCAAGGCATGGGGCCAAGGGTTATTCTTCTTTGGACTCCAACAGACATATCTTTGCTCCTGTGGGTCAAAAGGGCAGGTCCTTGTGCACCACTGTGGTCTAGCCGTGCACGTGCTTGCCATTGAGCTTGTTATTTGCTATTTTTGTCAAAGCAACGTGCTCATTACAGAAGAAAATAAACCTCTTTGACAGGGGACAAATGTAGTGGGTTACTAGAACAACTTTCACTCTTCTGGCTTTCAAGAAAATGTTAGAGTGTGTCTATGGCAATTATTTTCCTTATATTCGGAAGAACATTTATGCAATCAGAGACCTCTTGAATTACAATGTGTAGCACAAACTACGGCCTGCGGGCCAGAACCGGCCCGTTGGGCTTTTTATTCCGGCCCGCCGAAGGTTGGTACGCAATTACGGTTCGATGTGAATGATTGCATTCATTTCATTTGGACTCGTAATGACAGGCATTTCAACACCCGGTGGCGCAGTTACTTGAAGTTGTAGAGCACAGGAAGGGAGGGGGAGATGAAGAGAGAGGGAGAGAGATAGAGGGAGAAATCTTATCCACCACCTGCGGACCTCTATCAAACGGAAATCCCCAAACCCAGTAAAAAAAAAAACAAATTTATGGATTAAACTTTCTACTACTATATTATATTGATGATCGATTCATAACAACGGAAGTTCCGGAACCTGGAAGCAATACGGATAAATACGGTCATAAATCTGTTTCAGCTCCTCATATTTAAACATATCTTTTAGCTGTTTTTACCTTATAGAGAACATACATGAATAACATAATTATCCGTCCATCCACTTTCTAATCCGTTTGTCCTCACGAGCTGTCCTCAGGCAGGAGGCGGGGTACACCCTGAACTGGTTCCCAGCCAATCGCAGATCTCCAAAATAATAAATTGACAGTATTTGTCAATAACTAATTTATCTGCAATTTTTTTTAAAAACTGCAATTGGAACAACCATTTTCTTGTGTTTGCTTTCAAGTCCCCTCAATGGTTTCAAGTTTCCATGCATTCAAGGTGGATAAAATGCGCTGTCAAAACATTCCAAAGGGACACAACTCTCTGAAATGTCTGAATCAGGTTGCGCCTCCCTGCTGGGACCTTGTTGTGAGAGCTCTGCATCTTCATCAGACGTGGAGGGATGAGTGAGGATTATCCGCGGAATCTGTCAAAGAATTGAGACGTATTGGGTTTAGGATGGAAATAATATCAGGTGATGTGTTGCACAGAGAGCTATGGAATACAGATGAGGTTTGACAGAATCAGGCGAACGATTAAGATATTTTGAAACAGTTTTCAATTACCAAAACAAAAAACAAAAAAAATCTGAAAAAAGGCTCTGTCACAAGTTAAGAGGGAAAACATTCGGTTAAGAAAGGCTAATAAACTAAATGGACTTAATTTATTGATCCTTGGTGTAGTGTAACCCAAACTTGTCACTGACATGTTACAAAGACATCTGGGAAGTGTTTGAAATTGTGGGGGAAAATGGCATAAAAAAATTCTTACTTTCATTGCGTTTTTGTCCAAATGCAAATTTCTTTTGGTCAAAGCCTTTGCCCCGACTTGAGATCTCAGCAAGTCACTCTTGAAATCAGTCTGAAAAAAAAAACAAGAATGGAAAAGGAAATGAGACTGAGTCAGGTTGTTATTGAGGGCATCATTTCAACGAGGCACCATGAGAATTACTGATGGGATTGAAATTAATTCGGTTTCTTCTCTACCCACAATGCCGTTGCCGTTGCACACCACCGCATCCATTTTCTTGGACAAACAGTCGTCCCTGCCCTGCACCTTGTGTGGCGTGTCGCTGTGACATTTGGCGTCGTCGTGGCCGCATAGCCGCCAGCTCGCAGCATCTTCAGCATCACAAGTGTCATCTGTCACCTGCCGTCTCACATGCGAGCCTCCCCGCAACACTTTCATTTTAATACAGCTCCCGGCATTCCTCAGGGCTCGGACGGCCTCCAAGTGAGTCGCTCCATGCATGCTGAGGTTGTTGACCTGTAGGGTGACATGAAACTTTTATCAAAAAGCCAAGCCTTACAACTTACACATCAATGTGAATCCTAAAATCTTTCTATTCTATTTCTATTTCCACCACGGCCACACAACTATTTTAATCCGGGAGGTAAAATTGGTAACGCGAGTATCGATTCAGATTCTCCATAAATTGTTGTTTTGTTTGTTTTTTTTTTAATGGTCAGTGGAGCAACGACACTTCTATCGTGAATCGGGCATTTCTGTCTATACTATAGTGCCCCCTACTGTGAAAAAGGGGAACTAAATCACCGTTTGTCCATCGGTACATATGGAAATGTTTACAGAAAATAATTAAAAACACACATTTTAAAAGAATGATAATTAAAAGTAAGTGCCAAAAAAATTAAGAATAGCAAGCATGAGGAGGAGGCAAAAACAATAGTACCTCCAGTAATCTGTCTCCAACGTGGACCCCTGCTTTTTCCGAGGGCCCCCCTTTTGTGACTCTGGAAATAAAAATACCCTGAAAGGGAATAAGAACACTTGATGGGCAGCCAAGGTCAGTCTTGCCCACTGACTGCCCTGACAGAAATTGATTTGCTCAAGGTAAACATGAGTCACCTGAGGCTCTTTGCTAAAATACTTGGATTTGATTCAGAGTGGGGTGGTAAAACAAATAGGTTGCAGGAAATGAAAGGCTTCAGTTTTTATTTACCAACCTCGTCGTGGTCTTTATAAGGTAAAGAACCTTTCCCACCAGCTATGCTTATGCCTAGCCCGTCCCTCTGGCCTGATACTTTGATCTGTAACTAAACAGACAGCCATATAAATAACACTTCTAGACAATATACACTTATATTGATTGGCACCTTCAGGAAGGTGTGGAAATGAACCCAACAAAAGCGAGAAGCAGGAATTTGCCTCCCTCAGTATTCACTCTATTATGTTGTGACATTTAGCAAAGGTGCAAGTACCCCTAATGGCACATATGAGGTGAGCGATTCGTGAGGAGTCTGCAAAACAGGCTTCAGATGCCTGCTGACGGAGGGGAGCTTTGAACTGTGGGCAGAGTCTCCATGGAGACGGCATTCGGCATTAAGAGGTCCGTGCGGCTGAAATTTCCGTCCCTTTTGAGTGCCACTTCTCTGGTGGCGAAATCGACATTGGTGGCTATCACTCAAAGTCAGCTGGCTCGCGGCATCCTGCTGATAAGGAATGAAAAGACAGCGAGATGCATTTTGAAGTGACAGCGGCGCAATGAGTGAGATCACATCCAGAATAGAAAGAAAAATATACCAGGGTCAACGTGATGATTACCTAGAGGGAAGGTCTCCATTACTTATAATGTGCAAACCCCTTATAAAGATAAACACACCTTAGTTGGTTGCTCACTTTTCTTCGAATGGCGAGTGCACACACCATCGATGCCTGGGAGGAGGTGGACACCCCTGTGCAGACATGCTTTTGTCACCTTGCCAACACCTGGAAGGGCCCAATTTTGGCAGCTGGTCCTGAGGGCCAGGCCCGCGTGATGGGTTGTACTCTCCTGGAGTATATTGGAAGATCCCACCTGCTGCTAAAATGTGATAATTATATTATGATCAGCTGGTTGATTTCAAATATCTGAGTGACTCTCATGTTGCTCATTTTGCTGATGGCGATGAGCAGTCCGTGAGGGACACTTTCTCCATGCTGATTCCAAGGACCCTGCTGACAAGTGACACTTTAAATCACATGGATGCCAATCAAGTGATGTTTTACTTTGATTGATGCCTCCATCTCATATATGAATAAATCTTTGTATCAATATATGTTGTAGGCAAGTATTTGCATTATCATCAATAATAAAAGCTGGTAGGAGTAGAACCTGCAGTATTATTCTTAAGTTATATGCTCCCTGTTTAAGTTACCTCTGCTGAGTGGAGCTTGTCAAAAATTAAGATGATTAAAAATGACCTTCGCTCAATGGCAATCGTAAGAATCAATTATGATAGCACAGCATTCGTCACTGGGGACTCCAAATAAAATTTTACTTGGGCACCCGGTTTGGTCAGTGGCGGCCCGGTTTTACAAAAAGTAACCACATGTTTATTTTAAACGGGTGAGGGGGTTGGTAACAAAAATCACGTGCAATATCTCATATCTCAGTAATGTTAAAAGAGAAGATAAAGTAAAAGAAGTCAAGTCTACACACGTGGTCTGACTGACGTTGCGGGCCGAATTTGGCCCCGGGCCTTGAGTTTGAAACCTGTGCAGTAAAGACTAAATAGTTTCGGTTTTCATGACAGAGAGTGCAGGCAGGATCATCCCAATAAGATGCAGTGTTACCCACTATGAATTCCACAAAGTTGGTTCGATTTGGCTTTGTTTAGCGTGCTGGTTAAGAGTATAAATTGGATTGCTTCACTAGGTTGGTTATCATTCAAGTGGGGTCATTTTAGTATGTTGGACAAGGGTTATATTTGGGTTGCTTTTAGTTTGTTGGCTTGAGGTTAGATTTGGGTTGGGTGGAGATAAGAGTCCGGGCGCGCCTGGGTCGTATCATGCATTAAAAAAAAAAAAAAAAAAAAGAATCCAATCTTCTCAATCTTTGGGTTAGAGTTTGGATTCATATAAGGCTGGACGATTAGTCGAGATTTAAATGTTGGCATCTCGTCTTTATAATCAAAGAAAAACGAGACATGAAAATCAGGTGACCTTTTTGTCCATTAAGTGACGGATGTTTTTTGAAACCTTTTTTTTCTGTCAACGAGGCCATCGTAGGAAAGTTTCCCCGACATCCCAGGTTAGCCCAAGAAGTCCCAAGACTTGTGAAATGAGCAGAAAATAAACTGAATATTATGAAGAAAAAAGGGCTACACTTGAAAGTGTGCAGAGATGCAAGGACTCAAATATGTGGATATAGCAAAATGAACATGCAAGCTGCTTGATACACACTAAACAATCCCCAAGAAGTAGCTCTCCGTTTCAAAAAGGTTGGTGACCCAAGATTTAGTCCAGCGGTAGTGAGATGTGACTTTGGTACGCAGACCAACTTGGACAAGAAATATAGAGGCTCAAAAGAATCAATGCTTGATCTGGCTACTGTTAGCAGATATTGTGTTTGAATCGACCTTGAACACAAGACACGCCACTGTTGCTATGGTCCAATCACTTGAGTCCCCCTAACGGTTAGGGGATACTTACATAGTGAAGACAACCATGTACCGTAAATAAAAATAAAAAAATTCTCTCATTAAAACCAGATACTGGGCGAGGGGGGAACAAAAAAAATCCTATGCTTTTTTTGTAGCATGAATATGACAAAGAAGGTGTCTGAGGTAGGTAGAGACAAAGTCAATACATTCATTGTCTATTGATATAAAAGCATGCAAGAGTTGGTCCGTGCAGGGTGGACAAGCTGAGCATTCCAAAAGCGCGAGCAAGCAATCGACAGGCAGGAAATAATCAACAAGGCACTAGATTACTTTATTGATGCGCAGGATATCCCAGAAAAATGTGCCATCATTTCAAAAGGATGACAATTTTTTGGAACGCCCTGTATTTCTATGACTGTATTATCTTGTTTGTGCCTGTAAATGAAATAGATTAGCGGCGATAATAAACCCATTTAGTGTGGCATGATGAAATTCAAAGTAATTATGGAAACATGACATTTAGTGTTGCACTCGTTTTATTGATCAGTGGTTAAAAGTCATCCAGATCTCAAGGTAAAAAAAAAAAACCTCTTTTAAGATCCGAGTTTGTGCAGTTTGATCAGGAAATAATTAAAGACAAATAAAACAACTCTCAAAAACCTGGTCCACAAATCATACACTAGATTACGTGTCCTCTTAAAAAAAAGAATGAGCTTGGAGGGAGGCTGACAAGTGCATTACGCTGGAATTTCCAAAACTGCATTTCTAAAGGATGCCATTGTTGTTTTGTCAGGCCTTGTATCAATCTCCCGCTGTTTATTTTGAATAGTAGTCTTGGGGAGAGGGGAAAAAAACAGCTGTATTTTGGCATCTATTTCGAGAAACATGACAAATCAGTGAATTGTATTTCGACATTGGTGAACTGAAGTTATGTGCAGTCATTCAAACAGATGCTAAAAAAAAAGGCTCTGAGGCCATCGTACTCAACGATATTTATGGACTGAATAAGACATGAGTGAAAGAGATTTTGCTAATTTCATTTTTTGATTTTTAAAGAATAAAAAAGAAAGTACCAAGTTCCAAAATGAAAGAATTTTTTTTTAAAAATAATAATAAATTTGCTATACATTTCTATTTACATTGCAGCTGCCAAAAAGTATAAAAGTATTCACATGAGACTATACAACAATCCGTAATCAGTAGATCCAAAACCTCCTGCTTTTATATATGCCCAGAATGGAAAAAATAATAATAATAAATCACCCAGTGTTTAAAAATCGATACTGAACACATACATACGACATTTTAAACGGTTTGACTGTATTATAGAGATTTAAAATAAAAGTGCAACTACCTAGTGTCTTTTTTTCTCTTTAAAAACATCATTTTCATAGGAGCATTATTGCTGTGGATGTGAATTTAAAAACAGGAAGGCACAGCAGCCCTGAGGGAGAACGAAGCTTTACAGGCGTTCCGGGGTTCAATCACAGGACGGGAAGGCCACAACGGGGTTTGTCGGGTTAAAGGAAGGAGAAGAGGGGGGAAGGAAAAAAAACTGTTGCTGGATTGTGCAGGACAACATGGTGAGACACGGGAGGTAAAAACACAAATCCAAAAAAAGTAAAAGTAGAGGTGTCACACAGACGTGGTCACATTGTCTGCCGCGTTATTGACCTCATTCTTGTTGGAGTCCAGGCCTTTGCTGGCATTCAGGTCATTGCGGAGGTTCTCGGCCGCTTTCTTCATTGTTTTCAGCTCGCCCGGGTGAGGGGTGGCGCGGCGCATGAGCGTTCCCTGGGAGGAGGACGCAAACTTGTGTTCACGATGCATGTGAAGCACTTGCGGTCGACAGGAGTGGGGCTGATGCAGCCGCAGAGACCCGCGTAAAAGCCACTTTGCCTGTAACCACTTTCATATGCATGCACTGTAGCACAATCGAATAGGAATAAATACTTTTGTCATATTTTTTTCATGAAAATGTCCTTATATAGGAAAATGCTTCATGTTGAAAAAAGCTGTAATCATACGAGAAAAATGTCACCTTAGTGCAGGTGCACTTTTAGATTTGAAATGTCACTTCAATGTCATGATTCATTCTCGCTACTCAACAGAATCTGACTTCAGTCACATAAAAATGACAACTTTTTGTCCTTGTGATGGTACGACTTTATTCTCTTCATTTGTCTTTTTTTGCTCTAAAGCTCTTTCGCAGCCCATTATTTGTGCTTGTATTACATTTGAAATCAGTAAATAAAAACCACTCTTGCTAACAAGCTGAGGGACAGCACACCGGAGGACTCATTTGAATTTAAACAGAAAGAGCTTGGGCGTGTCAAAGCGATTGATGTGATATCCTCAAAATGGATTTTTGTTAGTGCACGTTGGCCACAACCCGTCCTTGAGTTCGAGGCTCTCACCTTTTCATCGTCTTCCTCCTCGTCCTCATCCAGAAAGTGAATGGCGCTGATCCTGTTCCTGGCTTTGTTGTCCCACGTGTCGTCTGCCATGTCATTCACCAGGCTCTCCAGGGCTCCGAAGCGGGCGAGATTATCAGAGCCTGTGGTCGGTTATTGACGAGAGACGACACAATTGATATCAGGCTGACATTGAGACAGGAGCGAGTGCTGGAATGCTGGAGCAAGTCATATGCATTTGTTGACTTTGTACAAACTCATAAGATGAAAGGTGTCGTTCTTCATGAGCTGATGCACAAACTGCCAGATCACAGTTTCAAATCCCGGCTTAGTCACAAGCGTACAGCAACGCCATCGTCCCCTCCCCCCGCCATCAGTTTCCACCTCATTTCAGTGGCCTGCTACGGTCTCATCTCAAACGTCATCATCCATGACATTTTAGTCTTCAGTAGGAAGCAATTTATTTTCAAAACTTAAAACAACCACGAGGATGCATACAGGATGTGTTTAAACTATCCAGCAGCAAAAGAGCCAGCCGGGCATTGAGGTGCGGCTTTATACCGAACAGGCAAGCTTTTCATGGAAGTGTGCCAACCATTGCTAAGCCTCTTGAGCTGTCCAATCTACCACATTTCAGAGGAACATTGCCAAGGACGGTCTCAAGTGTTCTGATCCTATACAGGACACACTCGTGTTCAACAGACTCTACCGGGAAGGATCAGAGTGGAAGAACAAGAAGCGGGCGTCTACATTTTAAATCATGCGGTCATGACAAAGGAGGATGACAAAGATCACTCAAATGTCACTAGGGAGGAAACCCGACAGTGCATGTTGGCAGAGGAAGAAAACAACAGTAGCATGACAAGAATAAAGTAGCGATAGCATGTACGGTACTTTTAAATCCGCTGGGTTAAAAGTAACCCAAATGGAGTGAACCAGCTCACCCAGAAATGGAGTCAGTGCTTGGTTATTTGTACCCAGCGCATTAGGTTGAGTTTTTGACACAGCCTGTTGGGTCATGAAACAAAACACGCCACAAGATGCGATGCAAGATCCAGGGATGGCAATGGCTAGAGATGAGAAAAGCGGAAAGTGGCGTGGGCTGGACGGGCGACCAATCACAACAAGTAAGACATCATACACGTCCAATCACATGGCTGTTTACAATCGGAAGATGGAAAGACTGATCGGGAGAGCTCGTGAAAACTTGACAATAAGGTACCTGACAACCACGACTCTCAACGGATTTAGACGATTCACAAAAATGATCAATTTCCGTGGAAAATTGCCATCCCTGAAGATCTGATGGGGGAAAATACTTACAGGCTACAATAGACTTAGATATTTTGCTTGACAATCACATCATGTTTGCGGTTCAGTAACATAACAGCGTTGCCTTAAGATGTCATTAGGCAATAACAACACCAGGGGTCGCACTCTAATCCTTTGCACCTAGTCTGAAGGATCAGCAGCAAATTTGGCGAGGATCATTCAGACTGTAACTGATTGTCCAGTTCAGTCTCATCGCTTGGTGCGCGGCTAGCCGGAGGCGCATTGAATGCACATACATGCCTGCTGCAAACGTATACCACCAACAGAGCAAAAAAACAGTGCGTACCTTTGTTGTCAGTCTCAAAGGGCTGTTGAGGCAACAGCACGCAGGTGAGAACCTTCTCGCCCGAATCGGGGTCCTCGTCCGTCTGAAAGGTGAGGAGGGGCTGCGACTGGTTTTCTGACAGCCATAATGCCTTCAGGCAAAGCTTAGTCAGAGACATGGGTAAGTGGGCGAGCCTGGTGGGCACACACAGCAGAACTCAGCAAAGCCAGGACATCATGCGTTCTTTAATTCTTGGATTTCTAGTACCCCTGTAAGTACCCCTGCCATTTTCTTTGAAGCCGTGTGTCAAAATTCCTAACAGACAGCATACCCTTTTCAGTAGATTTTGATTTAAAACTGCTTCACATACACACAGTATTGACTAGTAGCAGATGAAACGGCGGACTGATCATCCTCCACTGCCTTACTGATGAAAGCACAGACCTATTTCCAGAAACGTCAAGCACGTGCAGCTCCGTTGCTTGCGACAGCTCAGAGGGTATCCTCGTCAGTCGATTCTCCCGCACACAGAAGACATTCAGGCCACTGCAGCCTCCGATCTTAAGGGAAAAAAAAAACAACAACAGGATTCAATGAAACCAGCAGCCTGAGAAGCAAATCTAAGGGTGTGTAAATATTGGGGCTTGTAACTGTGAGTACACTGAAAATAATGGATGGTAAAGCTGCTTTTAATCCGACTCAGAAACATGGGTTGGGGGAATTTGTACACTTTGTTTCAGAAACATCAATGGCACTCTCGTCCAGTTTAGGCAACGTAATGTGGCAGGCAGCGCGACCTAAAATTAGGGACAATTAGGCTCGCACTTGATGAGCCATCTAATCTGACAAGTGATCTATTAATCTTATCAAACGCAGTGCATCGTGTTGAAAGGTTAAACACGAGTAAAATGCTTCAACAACGTAGATTTATGCCAAAAGGTAGACATTCGGGAAAAGAGTTTGTGGTGACAAACTGCCTTGCTCAGTTGAGAGCCAGTGAGAGAAAAATGTTATATAAATGTTGACCAATGGTCAAGTTGCTCGGCTAAACGCACATCAATGCCGTGCATCGTGGTTACAATGTGAGCATTGATGTCATGCAACGGCCTCTTTGACAAAACGGTGACAGTGACATCATTGTAGAGGGCAAGTGTGCCATTATGTTTCTCCAAGCTCCGCATCATTAAGACACAAGAGCATTGTACGGCAGTCCGGGGGAGCCCCTTACAAAGATTTGCGTCAAACCAGCCTCCACTTACACAAACAGTGGTGGAAAAGCACATCACATGCAGACACAATCGAGACACTCAGATGGATGATTTGTATTTTTATTGCTTACAATTTGGAGCGGTCAATCAACCTACCATGTATGTTTTAGGAATGTGGGAGGAAACCGGAATACCCAGAGAAAACCCACACAGGCACGAGGAGAACATGCAAACGTCAGAAGGCCAGAGCCGGAATCGAACCCTGCACCTCTGCACTGTGAGGCCGATGCGCTAACCAGTCGACCACCGTTTGTTTTTGTTTTTTTAATATATACAGTACTAGCTGGTTCGCCGCCCTCCGGGCGCCTCATCAGCTAGTTCCTGCGGAAGGCTGGTAAGGTGGGCCTTCGGCCCACCAAAGTGTTGTTGCTTGGTTCAACTTTTTGTTCATCTTCATTGCTTATCGCGAAAATAAAGAGATGTTTAGCTCTACTAAATAACTAACAATTTCATTGCAATGCTTGTGGGTAGACAACATTTTTTCGCTAAGATGCCCGCGCGATCGTAGTGAGCCACTGCCTAGTAGTGAGCCACAGCAGTGGCGGCGCGGTGAAGTAGGTACGTTTTGAAAAGGGACAGACGGAAGGACAGACCGCGTGCGGGACGACGCGCAATATATATATATATATATATACACACACACACACACACACACACACAAATACATACTGTAACATGTTATGGGATGAATGTGGATTCAATGGGGTGGGGGTGGGGGGGGGGGTGGATAAGAAAAAGGGTGCACTGTCGTCACTACGGGAAAGGTCATTTTGAACAAAAAGAATATTTCTTCCAAGAAAAGCACTTCATTTTCTTAACATTTTCTCTGCATAATTGTGATATCAGTTGACTGACTTAATCCTACTTGTAGAAGCTATTTACCGGCATAAAACAATGTATGTGTGTGTGATAAGCGTGTGGCTTTCAGCACATGATAAATAAATAGGATGATGCACCGATGCTTTAAATTTGACGACAAACCTCTTTGGGCAATGACGTCAGCAGGTTCCGGTCACAGTTGAAATTGGAAAGCCGCTTCAATTTCCCTATGCTTCTTGGTAAAATCTATAGGAACAGCAAAAAAATATGTTTTCATGTTTACACTCCAACCATATCGTCGGTGCAATTGAACATCTTGTAGCATTTACAGATGGTTTCATTTTGACAGGCGAATCAATTGCACTATTAGCTAACAGTTTAGTTGCGAGACGTTGACCTTTCACGCTACTCATTCAGCAACAAACAAAAGAAAATAGTCAGGCAAAATAGACCTCTCTTTGCCTTTCACCGAAAGTGCAGGCATTGTAAGATGCAAGTACAGCATTTGAATGACACTTGAACAAATGAAGTTGTAAGTTGCAAACAAACCTGTATCTGATTCTCTGTGAGCACAAGTTCAGTCAGACTCTCACAGTTGCCAATGCTGTCCGGCAGGTACGAGAGTCTGTTCTGATCAGCTTTCAGAATGGACAGATTACGCAGTTTTCCTGCGGGAAAAGAACAAAAGCAGTAAGTCTGACAACGTAGAGACAAGCACAAGTGGGCGGCTTTTCAAACAATTTACCGATGCTTTCCGGGAGAGTGTCAATGAGGTTCTGCGACACTAGCAAGTCAGTGAGTGACAACATGCCTCCCAGTTCCACGGGAAGTCGCTCCAGTTTGTTTTCGGACACATCCAAACACAATAGGCTCTTCATGCTGCCCATCTCCTGAGGTTTCGTTTAAAAAAAAAATGCAGATGCATTTCAGATTAAAAGTGGCTGTCTCAAGATAGCCGCTTGTAGCGTTGACTGACACAAATCTATTTGAGTGGAGCAGTTACAGTGAATCGACAGAAGTCAAACACAATCCATTCAAAGAGGCTATTGATCCGATTAAGTTTACACCCGATGCCTGAATAAAATACAATAAATCCTTTCTATAATTTATGTGCTTGCACTGTAAAACTGTTTAGGTCATGTTTATGTCACAGTGTAGCACTGTAAATGATTTTTTCAAATACAATACAATACAATACATGTATAACCTCAATGTTTCACAGAACAAAGGAAACATTTTACATTAATTCAAATTCTGAGTTACACAGCTACTGAAATGTTTGGGTGCTGAGGGGGCATCACTGCATGCATGCTACAAATGGGGGGTAGGGGGGGGATAATAATAATAATAATCACACCAAAACTACTATTGAGCATTCTGCAACTCAGATTTCAGCCACTTGAGAGGCAGTTTAGCCTTTAAAAATGTGAATGGAAAAGATGCAGAAGAGCTGAAAATGTTTCTGAGCTAGACATAAATTGCATGATGATCTTACCGCAGGTATTTCGGCCAACTGGTTTCCATCCAGCCACAAATCCTTTAAACTGACAAGACAGCCTATTGTGTCTGGCTGCGTGGGGGGGTGAGGGGGGGAGAGAAGAATGTCACAATGGAATGAGCAGGCAAAAGGATACTTTGACAACAAAATACAAGCAAAGACAACAGTGTCATTTTTAATCTTCCGCTTGGAATATCTATTTGATTAACTCTACAAAAATATGAAAGCAATATTCTAAAACGGCATTTTGGACAATGTAAGGAGTTGGCTGTGGCTTTCAGCAAACAGACAAAAAAAAAAAGAAACGCAACACGACAGCCACGTCACCGCGGCTTGCTTTTGGCTCTTGTGCCAGTAAATCACTCACACGATTTTGAGCGCTCAACATAAGATTACACCCTAAAACCCAAGCTGGAAACAGATGGGCCTCCTCCCATCTGCGTGATAAGACAGGAGGAAGCAGTTCTTGAGGAATTCTAATCTACTCTGATGTGATGACAGCAAGGAAATGGAGAAAAGTGACGTATTAGAGAATACAGATTTCCCAGAATCTACAAAGAAACTTACCAAACTATACAATTCGTTATTTCCTAAGTCGAGTTCTTCCAGCCTATGGAGCAACGACAGTGAACTGTGGATCAAAAGAGAACAACGTGAGTGAGGATCTACAACCGGTTGGAAAATATGCCAAACCGTGAACATCAGTACATAAAAACGGTCTGTATGTGCAACAAAGCAGTCAAAACGGCTTGAATACTCACTCTGGGAGGAATGTCAAGAGATTTTCTCGGAGTTCTAGTGATACCAAATTGGAGAGGCTGCAATGACAAGGCAATGTTTATCTAGCACCTCTAAATTTCCACTAGTGATACCAAATTGGAGAGGCTGCAATGACAAGGCAATGTTTATCTAGCACCTCTAAATTTCCACAGCACACGTAAACACTCAAGATTGCTTTTTAAAACAAAGAGAGGGGACGAATGAAGTCGGCCCGCAAACAGCCATAAAAGACCTCTTTGCCATCTTGACGTAAGGAACAGGAAACATTACGGAGGCCGGACCAATCTTATCGCAAAGGGCAGCGGCCTAAACAAGTGAATCGCTTCAACGAAAAGCAAAATGTCTCCTGGGCCATCAAGAGAGCCAAGTACAGTGCGGCGTTTATCTTCGGGTGGTGTTTATGTACGTCTTGTGCCCTTCTAATGGAGAGTTTTACGAGAGCAAGTCATAAAGTGCCGCCTTCCCGAGAGATTCCAAGGAAGCGTTTTGAAGGTACTTTAGGAGTAGGTGATGGTCATTTGAATTGAGTTCCTTGATTGACCACACTGGACAATTACTGCTCTAATAATTGCATAAATGTTGCTTTCGACTACGCTTCCCAATAAAATGCATATATTGACAAACAATACACTAAATGGCGAAAACTGCGCCTACTTCAACCTCACTATGTGGACTTTACGTCTCTTCAGTGTCACGCTGGTCAATCATTGGCTTAACGTGACATCATTTACATTTCTGGGTTTTGTTGTAAACTTTCTACTTTGAATGTTACGGTATAAGTCGAACTTGCTGAAATAATAATCCACTTTTTAAAGACATGTTTCACCCTTTCAGGGACGGCGGTCACTACAGTGGACAGCTTATCATGTGATGTTGACAATAAAGTTGTACATACTTAACTTGATTTATCAGGTTAAAGGGTGCATGAAAGGGTTAACTTTAATGGCGAATGAGGAAGGTGCAGTAAAAGCCGCCCAGTTAGATGTGCATACATGAACATTCAAATGTGCCTTTGAGAATAAGTGGCAGTTGCTCCCGTTGTCGACCGGCTTGCGCCCGCACGAGAATATGGCGTTTGCAGTCGAAAAAACATACGGAATGCTAGGATTTGAGCAGGATTTGAAAAAAGGGTGGAGGGGCGGGGGGTACAACAGGGATGAATGAGTGCGTCTGCAAAAGAAAATCAGGATATTGTTGACATTTCTCCCTTAAACAGTGCCCAGATTTTCTCAATAAATCCGCCCTCTAAGGGCCGAAGCTCAATTTCACGTCAAAGTCCACATTTCCATTAAAATAGCCCTTGTGGCAATTTGACCCACAAGTTCATAGCTGTGTTAAATCCAATTATAACTTGATAGGAACAAGAATGTTGGCAGACGGGCATTTTTACGACATGCTGATTATGTGACATCTGACAAGCCGTTTGCTTTTCAGAGAAAAAACAATGAAGGAAAGGTTATGTTCGCATAAATTATATTCCAACTAGAGTCATATGGAATTTGCATATTTTAAAATAAGTTGCGGAGAATGTGGTGAAATGCTTGAACAAGCAATTTTATGTGCTTACTTTTAAGCAGGAATGATGGTGTGTTTTTAAATGGAACGCAAAATAGAAAGAGTACGGATCACTTAAAAAAAACAAAGACAGAATATTGAAAATAATTTTTCTTGCTCTTGCTACAGAATCATGCTCATCACGTCCAAGCAAATATGACACGGTGCTGCAGTGACTTACTTTCCAATGTTATCTGGTAGGACTTGCAATGAGATGTCATTAATGGAAAGGCATGTTAGATTCCGGAGCTCTGGAAAGCTTTCGGGTAGCCTGGAAGAACATGGAAAGATGCAAGATACTCAATACTCAGGCATGATTCTAGTACACGTGTCGAGTTTGGTACACGAAGCACCAAGTAAACCGTGATGTCTCGTATGACGCAATAAAACCCATTGGCTCTGGTCTCCTAATGGGCTATTATTTACAGATTTTCTCTCTCCCTACAGCTGCTAGCTTATCATTTCTTCCAAACCATTAGAGCTTGTCAGGCTTTGTCATGGTGATCTAGCAGATCTAAACGCAATTAAAATGCTCGCTGTGGTCACACCCTTTCCCCAGCAACAACACCATAATATGTTTGTCACTTCCCACTTGTGCAAATAACTGTCAAATTACCTTGTTAATGGATTCCCACTGAAATCTGCCACTTGGAGGGCTTTGCAATGTGAAATGGTCTCTGGGATTTCCATAATATCTGCACACAACAAGAGCAAACCATGTAAAGCAGAGAACATAATTAAAGGAAGATTATGTTGAATGTGCTGATAGAAGGGCTCAAAAACATGATGGCGGCAAGCAACCAGGTCGAACCAAAGGCCACAGGAGGTGCCTGCAAGCCTGTTCTTATTAGCCACCTTGTAATATGCGTCTAATTTCTTTTCAAATCCCACTCGAATCGGTGTGAATTTGGAAATGGTAAGATTTAAAATGAATAGTATCATTCAAAGGTAACTACTGTGGCATATAACCAAACCACAACGTTCCAGGAGACAAGCTCGCAGGCGCAACGAGGTTGGGAAGAGGATTTACACCCCCAAAAAGCATTCTACTTACCATTTCGCGAGACATCCAGCTCTACCAGTTGCATGAAGTTGGCAATTTCTGGAGGAATTCTCTGGATCTCATTGTCACTCAGGCTGAGTTTTCTTAGCTTTGCCAGCTGGAAAAATGGCTGTAAGATTAAAAGAAAATTGCAGTCAAATATAATTTCCAAATTATTTTAATCTTAATTTTGTATTAACCCACAAGCAGGAGGCACACTGATGAACCTCTCTTAGTACCTCTGGTGAAATGTAATCTCTTCCGTATTGGACTTTAATCGCACAGGTCAGACTTCTGTGGTGCAGTGGTCAAAATCACACCTGACTTTGGTGCAGTTGGCTTCAGTTCCCAATCAGTGACAGTGTGAATGGTTGTCTGTCTCGATATGTACGCAGTGATTGGTTGTACATCAGTCTACTGTCTTGTCTACTTTGACTACTTGACCCCGAACAAGAGAAGCAGTATGGACACCGGATAATGACTTCAATGCTGTGCAACAGCAAGGCCAGTCTGGTGATTTGCAACATTTATGACTGGTGCCTTTAGGAGGACCAATGAGCAGATTTATTAGTGATGTGGCGAGGGAAGATTTGCAGACGGCTAGGAGATAGAACAGAGGATACAGAGGGTGATGTGCAAGAATGTTTTGATGTGGCGATCTCGCTAACTATGACTGATGAAAATTAATGGTCTAGCTGGTTTGTGTGAAATTGGACTCAGTCATTCAAATTCCTACTGTTAGAGCAAACGTCTGCAAAAATTCCATGTATTAATCCATCATTCCGCGATAACGGCTGCACTGATCATATCCAAACAAACATAAACCTATTTCTGTGTTTTGCAATGTATCTTTCTTTCCAAAGCAAAAAAATATATACAAGTATGCATTGGGACTGAAACTAATTAAGAGCTAGAATCAACTTGCACTGAGAGCAAGCCAACTGGCAGGCGCATGTAGTTTATACATGCACATACTTGATACGACTCACAGGAAACAGCAGTCTCGCCTGGGTGACTGTTTCTGGCAAACAAAGCAAGTGGGTCTTATTTTTATTGTTCCTTACTCAAGGAGAAAGAATCGCCTGGTTCAAAACTCATCACATATTTGTTCTTATTTCTACCAAGGAAGTTATGTCTTCATCATTTGTTTGTCGCGACCGGCAAACTGAATGAATGAACGACTGAATGAAATCCGGACACTGAGAACCAGCTGAGTAAACGTGGCTTCATTGGAGCACTTCGGTCCTTCTCAGAGTGCACACTTGATATTCGTGAGGTAGCCAGGTGTCACTATGGAGGTGGAAAATGTTTTCTTTGGGGGAGCGGGTCATCGCCCTGTTGTGGCCGCCTCAGACAGCACTACCACTAGGCACAATTTCGTTGATGGCCCACTAGATTCTAAGGGAGTCGACAATAAAGAGACATGCTGACCACATGATGCCCACATACCAGGAACTAACCAATCAGGCGAACGCTGATTTGCATTTTAAAGGATAGCTGCGAATCACTTGCAAAACTTAATTCAACAGTGCATGTTATGTTGTGTGTATGTCTTGTCATATGTGTTGTCACGACCAAACTTCCAACTTGGTACAATACATTCACCCAATCACAGATGCCAGAAGTGGCCGCATTAAATGAAGGCGGAAGGCGGTCCCGTGTTGACATGTTGAACCTTTCCGAAAGATGTAAATAAAGCACTGGACAATCAGAATAGCAGAAGAAGAAAAGTGAAACTGTTAAATGAAGCCTTCTTGGAAGTTCTTGTCCTACAGTAGCAGAAAGACCTGTGGTCTTCCTCTCGCGTTTTATAACCAGGCTACGTATGTGGTGTTGTGATTTTTAAATAGACAGACATATGAGAAAGCACTCAATGGTGATAGCGTAAGATAGGCAATCAAAAAATTATTTTTTAAAAAACAACACTCTTAATCCTTCATCACTTAATCAGTGCAAACACAGTGAGCAATTGTAACTGGGGGGAAAAAAATGAAATCGCATTTTATGCAACCAAAGCTGAAAATCTCAATTTGCCAATCCCATCAAGGGGGCCCTCTTTGCGTAAAACCTGCACGCTGCCTGATTTAGCAATGTTCCTTTTGCAGTACTGTTAGCCATTCACCCTGTGACAAACAATCACAAACACAGAACTGCAGACCGATACACCTGTCATCAAAACACGCATCTCAAACGAAATTTTATAGTGGCACATCAATCTGCTTGACAATGGCACAAAAGAAAAGTGCATGTTTGCAAGTTCAAACCTGTTCTTCCTGTTAATCAATCGGCTCCACGCCCCTCAAAAGAAAAAATATCCTCACGTACGACACAAAAATCCCAATAGGGTGAGTCAAGAGTTTAACCTCTGAAATCCTAAGTCAATGATTAAAATGTTGGTTTCACCTTCAGCACCATCTGTTTGGGTTGGAGCAGAAGACACAACCAACAGATGGTTGCAAAGCACAGGAATAACCTTGTTTAAAAAAAAATGTTCAGCATATGACAGCGACTTGAAATGTAGTTGAGAAACAAATGCCTAGTCAAACCACTTATGTTAGACACGCGGCAATTCAGTTAGTATATAATGCTTATATCCTGGTAATTTGCCATCACGATTGTCCTTGGACGACTGACAAGAGCACTCCCCATAAGCCACAAACGTATACGACTTCAAGCGATGAACGCCTCAACGGCATGCTGCATTCTAAATCACAAACTTTAGCACCACCTCAAGTGAATTCCGAAATCGCTTTCTAAATACATAATACGTGTTGAAGATAATTGCTTAAAATACGCAAATACTGGACTAACAACAGCATCAGAGATGTCATGCTCACCTTGACCCAGAATCAGAATCTGATTTTTGGATCATGTCTGCAAGAAACACACGAGGAATTTACTTCCCAATTATAACCCGTTCAGAGGAACATAGACAAGACTGACATGGGCGAGACAGAACGAGGAGTCTTTTTGTGGGGTATGCGAAAGGAGAAAGTGTTCTCGATGAAGATGACAGATTTAAACCACATGCGGGAAGGCATTACCAGTCAAGCAATACATGCAAAGCGCATGAAATTATGCATTGAAATTTATCAAATTTACAACTGAATAAAATAGTTACGTTTTAAGAAGTGTGCGATTTTTCTTTTAACCATGCACCCACACTTTATGTACATTCTGGAGTAACAAGTGGACATGCAGCATGAAATCGTTTTTCATCTTTTGATATTTTTTTCATCCGTGGCTAATATGCAGTTAGCTAGCTAGCTCTGCCTACACAGAAAATAGTTCACACATATAAAAAGACTAAAGAGCAAGGTCTGTTTCTCAGGACTTATGCTGAGATTAGATTGAAGGCAAGTTAGCTGGCGATGCCTTACCATACTATATAGTTAATGCAATGTGTGCGGTCAGGCAGGAATGTGCGCTGGCGGTGCGGATGAAGCGTTTGACACAAAAACAAAAATTACTTCTTCGCCCATTTTGCTGGGGCTTGCAAATGTGAATTTTTAAATGTGAATTTTTCATGACATTGCGTCGCCGACAGCCAATGGGCGTTGAGACAATACTACTATGTCACACACGGCAGCATCATATACACAAACAGACACACACACAGCTCGGGGGAAAATAAAAGTGTGAGAAATGCTTATTCAGACGTGTCTATCACATTTTGTCCTATTCAAAATTGTAAACCAACAACAGGGTTCAAAGTTGCATGATGAACGCACTTATGAAATTGCAAGACCAATCAAGATAACCTATTACTCAAAGGGATCAAATCATAAACTGTCAGACCACTTACTCTTAGTATGGTGCAATTCATTGTGTTTGTTCTCGTGGCTCCACTACATGACTCTATGTGCCCCTTCAAAATCACACGGCAAACGAAATGCTATGTTACGGTGCCCTCTATAATCATGTAGATATGAAGTTGGTCCAAAATAACATTCTGCAGTGTTACCAATCGGGATGCCAAGTAGTCAAACTTTCCCAGGAGGAATTCCCCTCTACGATGCAGAAATATCTTTTCATGCAACTGCACAGGTCAAATGTGAGGTTTTTTTTTTTTTAATTAAAACATCTTAAAATGAAAGCATTCAAAGCAACCAAAAGACACTCAATTTCAACAAAGCAAAGAGTACTTCATAAATGCTGGACAGCTGCCAAAATGCTATCGCACATTGGTCTTTATAATTGCTCAGTTTGATGGGCATTTCATCAATCGGGTATTTACAAACCAGTCTGATGATATACTGTGCATCAAGAAACACACACACACACGGAATTTCCACCACTGAAAAAGAAGTTTGGATTGTCACGAAAGACTTATTATTTGATTTAAAATTCGGTTGTCACACCTGAAGTTCTAACAGAAATGTGTTGAGTTTTCTATATCCACATATAACAAATGGAAGTGAGTTATGATTACCAAATGAATATTAAAAATGATTCCAATACTTCTCAAAAAGCTGGAATATTGGTGCCGATAATGTCGATCCCTAGGTGAAATTATTACCAATTACACAGCCCCAAATGAACGAATAAGGTATTATGGAGTATGAGAATTTGGTATTTGTCTAGATCGGGGATCGGCAACCTGCGACTCTGGAAAAAGGAAAAAGATGGGGGAGAGAATTTTTTGTTTTAATATGGTTTCTGTAAGAGGACAAACATGATACAAACATTCTTAACGTTTTCCAATGCTGTAAAAATGTGTAGAATGAATATTAAATTTCAAAATTTCTGTCAATGAAGGTATGCGTCATACCCTGCGACATATGTTTCTATTAGCAGACCGGGATGCCAGGCAGGTGGCTGTTGTTAAGAAAAAAAAAGGTGTTTTATGTACAATTCACCCAGAGTACTGGCAAAGAATGGGAATCCGGAGGGCCGAGAGAAGCATTTTTAAACGGTACACGTTAGCTACGATAGTGGAAATGCTGCAAAGGGGCGTCCCATGCCTCGCTCATCTTAGCGGCCATTATGTTGTTGCTCATTTTGGCATGCGTGGGTGTGCGGTAACGGGTCGATCGAGGGAGGTTGGTTGATCGAAAAAAGGCAATTTAGTCATTTTGATGGTAGGCTAATATAGCAAATATACACATACAGCAAGTGTTAGCTTCTTTATAAGGCTTTTACATTTTTGCGGCTCCAGACTTTTTTTTAGTTTTGTTTTTGTGGTCCAATATGGCACAGCATTTTGGGTTGCAGACCCCTGGTCTAGATTGAAGCCTTTGCTTGTAAGGGTTTGACATTACAAGTGCCTCAGTGAGACGCTTAAGGTTTTAAACATGCTTGTAAAATGTTCATCTGAAGAAAACTACAACTCCTTTGGGGGAAAAGTGAATGCCAAGCCATGTCCACTTAATCCACCTCAGAGGCAAATTACAGACAGCAAGCGGTTGAAGAGGATGGTGAGCTAATACGAGGGTTCATCCAGTTATGTTTCTTGAGTGCACTCAGCGAGCATTGATGACATTAGTGACATGCCACTAAGCATGATTAACTGCTTCTCTTTGTGGGCATGCTGCGAAGAAACCCATCATTACGCTAAACATGCATAGAATACTGCTGAACTGGACTGTCACATCACTTGAATGTCACGTGCATGTACGTATGACAGCTGTCTCGAAAACAACACACCTGCCATTAGCATCCTCACAGGCAGGCAATAAAAGTAACGTGTACTTCACACTCCACAAGGAACTGGCAATGCACTTTTATCTGCGTTCATGTGATGCACCACCACAGGCCTGTACGTTTCAGCTCAATGATTCTTGAGCAGGAAATCATGCTGACTTGTACTGGTCTGATCAGACCAGCAAGAGAAGAATGGTGCCCACGTTTAGAAACTAAACAACTGGAATTAAGAAGCTGAATGAGTTCTCACCAGTTTTTAAATAGAATTTTGTATATTCAACAAATACCTTTAAAAAAAATAAACTATAAATGTATTCATGTGTTTATGGATTTGCGACAGTGTTAATGATCTAATGTATGGCAATGTGTCAAACATACGGCTTGAGGTCCAGAATCGGACCGCCGGGGTCCAATCCGGCCCATGTGTATAGAGACAACATTTACTCCAAATTGTTCAATAAAGGTTGTTACTCATTTTGTCCACTCTAGGTCACACCGGCGACCACTTAAATGACATTGTGAAATTGACTGCTAATCAATATCATTGACAACTGATATTGATGGAAGTGGCCAAAAGATGCCAGGTTTCAGGAGGAAACCAAGTCAAATTTTGGTAAAATGCTGCGCCACCTTTGCACTGTGAAGGATACGGTTCGGTGAAAATGACTACATCTTGTAAATATTTGAAGACAGTCAATAATGCAAAATATCAGTCAACAGCTTTCGTTCAAAAGAGTTTGAGCTGGTGGAACACTTTTTTGTTCTCTCATGCACTGCCACAACTTGAATGCGTGTGGTTCTCAGCCAGACGTTCAAACGCTGACCCACTTCGACGGTCAATATTTTTCCCCACTACAATCAATCAACATATTTCACTGCTTATGATATTCCGTATATATTGCAGAGATCAAATAAATGTCCTGACTGAGATTGGTGCCATTTAGGTGTGACTGTATTTTGAGTGGTGAAAAATAGCCATCACGACTACTTATACCCTTAAAAAGCATAACTTTCAAAAGCAACAATGTTACTAATGAACTGGCAGCATGTCAATGCAACACAATACCATTTAATCGAGTCCTACAATGCCCATAATGTGACATTAATGTATTTAACTAATGACAATATTGACATATGAAGGTGTCTTGAGTAGCAAAGGCATATTTCAAAAGGTTGTCCAAATGCAACATGAACACAATGAGAAATATGAATATAAAGTCAAGTTCATTTTGGCCACAACAAAGTTTGTGAAAAAGATAAGTAAAGCTTAAAAATGAACAGTATGGTTAGTTTGCAACAAGTACAGATGCCTTAAGCACAGTTAACATGTTAGAAGTTAAGAAGACATTTCACAAGTAAGAACACGTTGCACATGGTAAGAAATATGACAGAATAAGGTTGTTTTCTCACTAAAACTGTTTCAATTGACCTCGTTCATTTTCCCCCTTGACAATTCACTTGGTCAGCAAAGGAATGGAACTTGGATGTGGACTAAGTCAACCTAGAACAGGTGCCATTCTTGTTCTGGGCCCGTGCAATAGGCTGGTGCAGTTGTGGTGAGAAAGCAATCCGACCCCATCTGATGAACACATCGCATTCTGAACAGTGTAATGATGACCTGGTATAGCGTGTAATGTGATGAGATCGTTAGACTTCAAACATGTCATCGAATATCAGCGTGTCATCATTTTATCGTGTGAAAAAGATGCCTCTCAAAAAGTCAACTTGAAGGGCACCTGCATAATTGCTGGTGGATTACAACGTGCATCAATACGCCAAATATTCTCACGAAGGGAAGAGATGAAGTGATGTCACATGGTTTGTCATAGCGACCTGATGGGCATAATAATGGACGTTAAAGTGAGGAGGCTGGGCGTGAAAGAGGATGCTAAAAGCACGCCCCCTGTAGGTGTATGTTATACAGTACATATGTTACATAGTACATACTGTTTTCTCAACCAATCCCCCATATTCCTACATTTCCGATTGGGCTACGGCAAGTGATGAGGGACAAGCAAAGTTTGCATTTTTAAATCCAACAAACCACAAACCAGCCCAACCACATCACCAACATGGACGTTGTGCTGTTCGTTTTCGACATCCCGATGAACCTCACTGAAGAGAAGAGGGGGAGCAGCACGGAAGTGATACGCACAACGGGGCACCAGAAGTTGTCTTTTATTATTGTGCTTGGTTGCCATGGTAATAGACAGAAACGGCCTAAGGTGCGGGCGGCGTGGGAGCGATGGCAAACAGCTTTACGAAGACTGGGAGAAAGCGCCGAGCAATTTGTGAATGGATTGTGTCTGCTTGCACTGTTGTTCGAGCTTTCACAAAAGCCAACATCATTTCTGAGAAGCCACACGCTAATGAGAGTGACTCTGACAATGACGCAAAGGAAGCTGGCGTGTATGATTATGAACTTGACCAGCAGTTAATTTCAAATACAGAAGATTAGGACTTTGATTAATTTGAGGATGAGGATTGATTAAAAACAAATTATGTGAGTACATTGTTAAATATTTCAATAATGTACAACAGAATTCAGTTTTGCTCCTGCTGCCTTTTTTAAAAACATATGCTAGTGTGCATGCATGCGATCGTATTTTTTTACATACGTAAGATACATTTTACCATGCCTGCATCCAATAATACAATCCGTCTTGTATATGTGTTGAATACAGATATAGCACCCATAAATGACACTCCGCCTTTTAATGTAGTGTGCCATATGGTTATGAAAATAGAATTCATGCACTCAGACCACTGCTACAGCAACTCTTTTGGGCAGCAATATTCTCCTCAATACCACAGCATATTCATATACAAATTTTCCCATGCAATAAAAAAATAAGGATCATAAATAAGACCACAAGTCGTGTAGTACAAGAATCAATCAATTAATTTTGTGTGGATGTGAAAGCACTTGAAAATGAACCTGTGGCTTTAAGGTACATGACTAAAGGTAGACACAAAGAATAACTTTTAAAGAAATGTTGTCGCATTACTTGCAATAATCACAGCTAGCATGTCATTTGCCTCAGTAGACAAGCAAATGTTTACTTTTGGGGGGTCAGGCTTAGCAGCATATCTCCTATTGCCCTGAACATATAACCCAGGTGAGTTAGAGTTAGAGTTCATTGAATGACTGGAGCATTTTTTTTTGCTTCCAACACATTACAAATCACTGATTGGCCTCCAGTGCAGTGTGTACCTTGCCTCTTGCCCAAAAGTCAGCGGTCATAGGGTCTACCATACTCATAATCTTAATGAGGACAAGCGCGATGGAAAATGGATGGACGTTAGCAATTATTTGAAGATTTTTTTCACAGCAGCACAGCTATTTACTATTATTTAAGGCCCATCTCAAGAGTTAGGCAGTAAAAAATAATTTATGAGTGATCACATGAATTGAAGACAGTTCCAAGTGGCCTTCATCCTGTTTCCACTTGTCAGGGTCAGCAGTACAGTAGAACTGGTTTGGCGGTCAAACCCGAGAGTACTAATGCAAATGAACAAAACCAAACAAGTTGTCAGACACAGAAACCAGGTCTGAATCTTGGATAGTATATCGCGACAATGTTGAAAAGGGACTAACGCTGCAAATCCTTTAAGTAGCCAAATTAATCCAGAGGACTGGGATCAAATGGGGCCAAATTTATGGCCCTCATCTCGGGGGGGCTGCAGTTTACCTTGCCTTCTATTTAGCTACTTGGGCCTCTGTTTTATCACACAAGGCTGTCAATCAGGGCCATGGGCAGTATTTGGCTTTCACACAGTGCATGAAGGAGAGGTCGTCTTTTTGAGCTATTCTCAAATTCTGTGAAGGTCTGACAGGAATTTTCCTCCATTTCATAGTGTGGGGGAGGTGAGGGCAGAAGATAGGATATCACAGTTTTATTACCATGACCCACTTTGTACACGTTCTCTTCCTGATTGTACCACAAACTATAGGCCTACAATGTACTTCCTGGAGACGTTTCTGTCATATCACATTACCATGAATATTACACAGAATAAACAATCAATAAAAGTTCAACAAATGAGGAAGGCCAGAAATGTTATGACGACATACAACAGGTCATAAATCGGTGCTTATGTTAGTTGATAGACCCAAACACTTGCCTGACTTGGATTGATTGTGTTCTGTTGACCATTTTAAAATAATTGTTTGTTGCACTGAATGGGACAAACAGAGAAACAGACTTCTGACACCTGCGACCAAAACAGACATGGTTTGCCACACGAATGCATGTTGCCAGCAGTACAGTGTAAACCCGTGGAGTAGAGTCCGGGAAATTTCCACCTCCACGGGTTTGCCTGCCTTGCTGATCTTGCGTAATGATTGTCCCCAGGTCCCAGTGCGTTCTCACGGGATGGATGGATCAACTCAGCAGCCTGCTGTTCCGTGTCACCACGACTTTCAACTTCCAGCACAGAAGCGTGGCGGCCTTTTGTGATCGCGTGTATGCGTTCGTGAGTTGGTGGGTGGAGAAAGGTGTACGGAAGCTGCTCGTCGCTCGCTTACCTTGGGCAAGTCTCGAAGTTGGTTGGCGTCAAGTAAGAGTTCCTCCAAACTGCGTCCGTAGCGGTAAATCTCATCTGGCACAAATAGCAGCGAGCAGTGGCGTCTATCGATCACCTCCACATGACGGTTGCACCGCCACAGGGGGATACAGTGAAACATCACGAGGGTGGTGCGGCTGGATGTCGTACCCGGGCGAGAAACTGCACACGAACTCGGGGGAATGCAACAGATGGCGGCGGGACAGTCCCGGCTTTCAAAAAATGTATACCGGCAAACGAAGCTAACAGGTGTTTTGCAGCGAAACTCCAGTCGTAAACAAGTCCAAGGTGGCGTTTGTTAAGTGGCGACCGACATGGGAATCACTCTCCGGTCGTCCGTCGTCACTTTGCTTAGTTTGAAAGCACCCGCCTAACCCCGCTTGGAAACACCGCCGCTTTTACCGCAGTGAAGCCGGGCTACATCTCCGTGAGGCGGGGGGGAAACAGAGCCATTGCCGTGTCTTCGCGTACTTCCCGGAGTGAATTTCCTCTCGCGTCCAGATTCTGACCCGGAACACTCACTCCCTCATTCCAATCTACGTCATCACTCCTGGCGGCTCCTCCCTCTCTCCTCACTAGGCCGCCATGTTGGGACGGAACGGGCCCACGACTGGCTGGGGGTGCACCCTGCTGTGCCCGGGATACCCCCCCCCCCCCACACACACACACACACACACACACGCGCGCGCACGCACGCACGCACGCACACACAAATATTCTATCTATAGATGTATAAACATAAAAAGATACACAATGCACAAATAGTCGTCATTTACAAGTCTATTTTCATCAGAGTACAATGGAAATTAATGTCAAATTGGACAGAATATGACAACTCAGACGAGTCAATTAAAACATAAAACACGACATAGGGAGATACTGACGGTTGTATTTGCACAATAGTGAGAACAATACCAAAACAGGCAGCAAATGAACAGTAAATACAGACCTCAAAATGATTGATACTCGAAACAATACAGAATCATGCAGACAAATACCTTTTAATATATACAGTTTCAGTTCAACGATTAGTTATCATGCCCTGAACCGCCCAACAGCTGATAATTAGATTTTTAAAAAGAAAAAAAGGAACATGCTTAACGCTCACTTCGTCACCACCCACAGACGAGAATTATCTACAATTGTATACGCCCAGCGTGCCCACTTCAGGCGCAAATCCAATCTATCTATACCAGGGGTCACCAACAAGGTGCCAGCAGGCACCAAGTAGCCCGTAAGTACCAAAAGAGTAGTCCACCAATTGTGATTTGCTCATAACACCTAGAGTATTGTGAGATATATGTTGTGACAGTCTGAAAATTAAAATCAAGTATTAAAAATAACACATTCGTTCTTTCAGACGTGTATCAATTTGGTAGCCCTTCACACAATCATCACACATGAAGTAGTTCTCGCCCTCAAAAAGGTTAGTGGCCCCTGATCTAAACACGCTTCAAATGAGTCCCCCGTATGTTTCGTTTGTACAGTTTTTGCACCCTCTGGTGGTGAAAGCCTACCGCACATTATTCTCGAGAGAAAATAATCCCAATACAAAATCAATATTTTAGGTTTGAAATATTTTTTAACCAGATTTTCGACTTCACTCGGCGTGTCTCTTCAAACAGAACTGTATAAAGCAAGTTATTTGAAGCCGTCTATATAAAGCATCTACATTACTGCAGTTCTACTGTTTCTTGCGTCATGCCTCTGTGGCATGGTTTCCTCACACAACACAGTGGCCCCTCAAAGAAAAATCTGCGCAAGATACAACAACTCAGCCGAGACCGCTTCCATACCTGTCAACTCATACGGTTTAGCCATAGTTCATACGGATTTTGTGGTGAATCTTACGTATATGGCCGTATGGCACAAATCATACGGATCCTGAAAATTTCCGGGGTTTTATACTGTATGTTAATTTGTGTGCCTTAACACCTATTCATTTTGTATTGTATTAACTTTGTAAAACAGGCGATGGCTGTCATGATGTGTTTGCATGCGTGTGTATTTGCATGACACGTTTTGAGTGTTGGCGTTCTTTACATGCATTGACCCTTTTGCCGTGTGGCGATTGTGTCATTGTCATTGAAAGTGGTACAATTCTGTGTTTCAAAATAAGAGCACCTCTCGGAAGAACTGTGACAGGGAAAAGTAACTGCAGATTAACAGTGATTCTAACGAATGTGGTGAATAACCGAAATCTCTACTCAAACGCAAACAAGAAAACAAAAATCACCAGTACACGACCCTGTGAATCTAGGGCTGTGGGGCCCCCGGACTGTCTGCTTCATATTTTTGGAAGTCTGCCACACTGACATGCCCTTTTTTCTTTTTAATACAGTGCATTCACTTTGTTCTCAATTCCACCCACCTGTAACTACTCCAATAATTCAATGCTAAATTAAGTGAATACTGTAGTTGTACAATCCTAAGGCACCTTCAAAAGAGCTCAATTTGTAAAAAATGTGAAAATGAACAACTCAGGAGATCGTAAGAGCAGCTCCTCCGCGTAATTAGAAATGAAGCATGCAGGCATCGTCTCCATGGGATATCTACCACAGGTTGTGCTGAACGCTGTGACACCTTTCCAACATTCTCCCAGAATCTCACCCATTTTTCTCAGCATAGCCCAAATGCGGACAGAATGATGCTTGTGAAGTGAGAACCAGCAAAAGACAACAGATACTATAATTTGTCAAGTTTGTTTTTCATTTAAGACAATGGCACGATTGTCTATCGAAACCAAATGTATTAGAATAACTCACAAATAAATAACTCGTATGCACGAGAACCAGATTTGAAATGTATTTAAAACATGCAATTTATTTACAGTATAGTGATGGTCAGTTTCTATGCCATTGTAGGTATGAGAATCAATTACCCAACAATTCCTCTAGAGGGAGTCACAAATCATTTGGTAATTGGGACGTTTTTAAACCCCTCAAAATGAACCAGTTTTGCATGTTATTACTGTTTATTATTCAATCATGTAGAAACGTAACATTTCCAGAGAAATATAGTCATCACTTGTATTAGTTGTCATACAGTAATCCAAGGTGAACAGTTTCAATGACCCTGGCCCAACACAAAGTGCAAGATTATTCAAGTGCATGCGTTTTATCGCCGTCCCAGTTGCTTCTTGAACGCCTTTAAGGACTTTGCCATCATTGGCGCCACCCCTGTGTTGACAAACATGACACAAAAAAATTATGCAAGCTATAATAAAATGGGCACAGTCACCTGTATAGCCTACAAAACAATTACACACACACACACACACACACACACACACACACAAAGACCTTTATCTGTACAGCCAGACAATGGAATTAGACCTTTATCTGTACAGCCTGACAATGGAATTAAATAATGCTGCTCCTTTTAAGAAGCTGCAACAAATGTACAAATCTGCATCAAAAGCACTCAAGTGAGCTCACGTGTTTTCTTGCGAGGTTCTTGTGTGCTGCTTGGCCCCGAGGTCGTGCTGCCGTTTTTTGCGGGTTCATTGCTCAGCCTTGATTTGCTCTCCTGGGACTTGACGCTGTATATAGAACAAGTAAAAGTTTGCAGAACTCTATCCATTCAAGATGTGTCACCTTCACTACAGCATGACCGACGGCTCACATTGCAAAGTAAGCCCGATAGCATTACTTGTCCAAGTCAGATTACATTCTCAGAAACCGAGGAGGGAGGGGGGAATTGCAAGCACATTGGTACTTTTTATTGCTTTGGTAACAGTGAATTAATAACGATTTACCAGGTTTTTGTGCTGTAAAATAAGTTTACAGGTTCTGTTAACGTGATCTATAACCTGAAAAACACAAAAACACATAAATCTTTCTTAGATGAAACAGAAAACCTCACCCGTGTTTGCACAAGTCTTGAGGCTGGAAATCTGGCTACATTCAAAATTAACAAACATCATTCAAACTCATTAAATCTGAGTCAGGACACACCTACCACCTTTATAGACCTCTGATTAACTGCAAATAACAAGTAAGGTGTTCTCATAGGCTTTTTATTGTTGTTGCATGTTAAAAACCAAGCAATTATTCGCATCAAGGCATTAAAAATACCATGGAACACATTAAGTCAAGGAAAATACAGCACATCTACACACGTTACCAAGAACCAATGTCACTCCAGAATGTACGTCAGATTCAATTATTATTTAATGTATTCAGAACCGAAACAATTCAATGATTAATAGACCAGTCGCAGAACTTTACAATCTATTCAACAGCTGAGTGGGAGCTATTGTAAAGCCTTTAGAATTAAAAGTAATATGTTCCGATCTCTGTGTTTTGGTCAGAACCCAAGATGCAGCACTCTCAACTCAACTGTATTTATAGAGCACTTTCAAACGGCCATCGCTGCATACAAAGTGCTGTACATGGAGCAATTTAACATCAAATAAACTCTCAATGAGCAACAGCTGTTTGATAGTCTTTTGAGGGAGTCAAAGTTAGAAGACCCTGACAATAAACAAGTCTACTGGAGATCAAAGCATTTAAGTGTAGACCCCTTAAATACAATACATGCTGATTTATATAGTGCTTTCACAACAGCGGCAGATGTAACAAAGCGCTTAACAAAACAGTTAACATAAAGTAAAATAATAAACACAAGGGTGTCTTAAGAGATGGCATTCCTGCTGGTGTCACAAATATATTGGGAGAGTCGACACGTACCTGTTCCTGGGTTGCTGAGGTTGCTGAACCGCAGTGCCATAGATTTCTTGTTGAATACGCACATCTCTCGGTGGCTTGGCAACAGTGTGAATAAATGCCATCTTCACTTGCCGGCCTAAACGGAGATGAGTGTAGACTAGGTCAATAAAAATAAACAACGGTTGCCTCAAATTTTATTACTATAAAATGGGTGTATATATTGACACAAGAGGTAAGAGTCAGTTGAGAAACTGGAGACTTGTGATTGAATGATGTGAATTATTTGTCTATAGGTTGTTTGTTCTAAGAGTTCAAGTGAGAAAACTCAAGATGACATCTGACATGTGCATGAATTTATTTTTTTAGTAAGGATATCTAAACAATATATTATGGACAAATTGTTAAAAACACCTGTCCTTTACACCTTCAGGAAGTGGAGAACAGAAGAAACATGAAGGCACCGTCAAACTGGAACAAGGTTCCTCTTGCTCAACTGCTTCCCAAAGGTGGAGGCATAGATTTTCTTCCATACTATAAAATGGAAGTATTTTTCTATTTCCTCTTCAACTTTTGACCCCGTTTATTTTGGAAGTTTTGTGCACACCTTTGGGTTTCTTGGAATGATCCAAAATTATTTTTTTGGCCAGCGTCTGGAATTTTCTTTCCCTCTCCTCGGACACTCTGATGTACATTTCCTTCCACGACTCGTATTGCTGAAGTTTGGCATCCTTGAAGTCCCTCTGGCAGTGTTTCCCCCACAGGTGGTCTGTAACTCCGATGTACAGCTGAAGACAAGAACAAAAAAGACAAAAGAGTAAATTGACATATGATCACAAAGCATAAACAAGATAGACTACAACACCGAGTCAAATTCCACAATGAGATTTGAATGTAGAAATATATTGGATCAGATCATACCTGTATATGACTCAATCACTGTGAGGAAAATCAGGAAGCCTGTTCTAGCTGGGCCCATTAACTTTCACTCCCAAAGACGTTTTTAAACGTCTTTTCAGACTCTGTCAAGAATTGGCTGGTACTGAATGAGTTACACGCAACTCACTGATTGAGGTCAGGATGTCAATCTATTCACGCAAAATGACTAAGACATCGTGGCTTGTGTTTCCTCTTATGCTACACAGTAATAAAAGACTGGCCAGGCGCGGAATTTATGTCGACTACATATTTGTGTCAGTTTGATGACCCTTGACTTTTTTTTTTAAGCATTGTTTTACATGTCTGGTAAAACCATAAATGAGTCTTTGGCAGGTGCATCTGGTGATGAGATCTGTTCTAAATTTATTCCTACCGGATTGCAATCCTCAATACGTAGCAACTGCTCCGGGGTACACCTCTCCAAAACCGGCTCAAGGATTTCAAATGGGACTCCGCCGGTTTCATAAAGCACTGACAAAAAGAGAATGGTACACGAAGCAACAGAACCTCAAAACATCTTAAAAAAAAGAGAGAAATAAAAGAAACAAAAAGATTGCTCGGCCTCATTCACAGTTAATATTGTTCTGCAGCGTGCGGACACACTGGTGGTACAAGCTCATCATAGCAGGGAGGAAGACCGTCTTGGCTCCCGAGTAGACCTGCATTTTTTTATTTAGCCGATGGCCTGTGAAGAATGTGGAGTCCTCCGTTAGGTCCCCGAAATCAGGCTCCTTCTCAACTTAAACAAAAACAAAACAAAAAAAGTTTAAGTTGTATATTAGTTAGTGAGAATGCATACGTTGATTGGACAAACTGTACCTTTCTTCTCAAAGTATTCAAAACTGAATCCTTTGTCACATTCAGCTAGAAGGTCAGGTAATGGAATGTGAAGCGGGTCCTTTGGAGATTCCAGAAAAATCTAAAATGCAAGTTAATCATAGTTTAACCAGTCGTCCAGAAGTTCAATGTTCACCTTTGCCCGAGCACCTTTTTTGGAGAAACAGGCATCCTTGACTTGGTGGGTTTTACGAGAGGCTGATTCTTTATGACAGCATTGATCCGTTTGGAGGATTTCTTTCCATTGGAGCGATTCTTCTTCTTCATGGCTTTTTGGTCGTAGCTCAAGTACGATTCAAAAGACATGGATGGCTCCTCCAGTTCACTCTCACTATTTTCTTGCTGTGTTTTGACCTTTTTGTGTAAGAGTTTCGACAGCACATCATGTTCAGACTTTTCTTCCTCTCGTTTGTTCCTTTTCCTATTTCGGTTGTCTGAGCTACTCGATGATCCCGACGATCTGTCCTGTTGAGCATTGTTCAAGTTAGGGGACTTTTCTGAGTGTTTGTCACGGGATGAGAAGGTTTCCTTCAAGTCTTGCGGGAGTTCCTTCGACAGCTTTGACTTCTTTTTTGACTTCTCTTTCTGTCTTTCCAAAGATGAGACCTCACAGTGTAAGCCACTTTTGTCTCTGGGTTGTACCTGACAGCCAGACCTGGATTTACAATGTCCATTTTTCCTGCACTTAGAAACAGAACGATCACATTTGTCCTTGAGAACAGCATTTTTTAAACTCATGATTCGATTTCCCAAACTCTTTGGATCGTCTCTTTTACTCGTTTTGGACTTGTCCTTTTTTCTTTTGGCATTTTTGTGTATTTCCCCAGGAGGACATTTTTCAGTCAAATCTTCCAAACTCTTTCTCGCTGGTGTTAAGCAATTATTTTTTAAATCATCCACTTTATGGTCTTCATGTTCTGGGCTATTTCGGTCACAGATGATTCGCTCTTTGATGAACAAACTGTCCGATATGTCTTCTGTATGACTGCGTTTAGGAGATGAAAATGTTAAATGATTTGAAGGCTACAAAACAATAACAAAAAAAGATGCGCACCTCGTTGACTTCTTGGGGATTAATTTCTTCCAACCTTTGACCAGTGACTTGGCCAATTCTCCAGCTTCTTTGTGCTTGCGAAAGGAATTCACAGTTCTCCCAATTCCAGTTTCCTGATTCATAAAGAACATTCACAAGTGAATGTACGATGAAAACAAATTCACATCCAAATAGTCTCATTCGCCACTTACGGCAAGAACATCTACAGTGATGTCTAGATTGTTGAGCTTCTGCAAGATCTTGAGAACCTGAAATGAAATTTATCAAGACCTGAATCGTAATTTAAACAAACATGAAACACTGTGTTACTGAACACACATTTTCATGCCTTATACTGACACAAGAAGGAACAAAACCTGAAACACCAAACATGGCATTCTGTGGTGCCACAGTTGCTAATTATGCATTCGAAGTTGAAGCTATGTATAGGAACCTTTCCCGCCCCCTTACTCGTTTTACTCCCAGCTATAAATGGACAAGCCCTCTACCCTTTGCTATCCATTTTATCCACTGACATAAAGTGTGTAGCTCTAAGCTAAAATCATTTATAATCTCCTTCAAGGATATTTAAGTACAGTTTAATATGATCTGGTATTCATGTACTTCCTTATTAAAGAGGCCTCGAGATGTGCAGGTTGTCACAGCTGATAGAAATGATAGACAACAGTCGTAAATTTAACAACTGGCGGCGAAGCAATTTTAGCCGCAAACCACCTCCCTTTTACGTTGCCTGACATCACCACTAGTGAGGCATCCATATGCATGGCGATGACTCAACTCCTGACAATTGTTTATACTATATCATTTTATTGTACTTAGAAAATTGTTCTGTAACATTGGACAAAAGTACTTGTGTCCGGTATCAATAATCACTAGATCCAATTTTATTTTCCATGATATTCTAGTACAATAAAACACAGTTGTGTTGTTAACTGTGTCAAAGTCAAAAAAATTCATTTCTATTCAGATGGGTGATTGAGACAATGTTATCATTGTGTGTAGTCAAACGCATTTAAGGATGTCTGAGTATTTATGAGATTCATTTGATTTTATGAACCATTTGAGGAGGGTGTTTTTCCACAAAATTTAAATTTGAAACTAGATTTTCTTTTATTCTAGGTTAACATACCAATACAAAGTATAATAAGTAACTCTGCCAAATGGTTACTTGTACGACTATTTTCAATCAATTGCTTTAAAAAAGTGATGCAGTCTTGATCTTTTTTATGTCTGATTATGTGTCTGGGTACATCAAAATCTCAGTTGAACAAAATTGTGCATGATACCACTTTCCAAATATGTATCATCAACATTCATTTGTAAAGGAGCATCGAGGTTGTATTGTTTCTTTTATGCCAAATAAAGAGTAAAAGTCACATTGTTTACGTTTTCTCCAGGTGATATGGAACTAGTTTATTTTTAGAAACTGTGGTCATATTTAAAATGAAGAGTTTTCAATGAGATGTCCTTCAATTTAAAATCAGTCATGTGATTGTTACTTCCGTTTTCATCACAGGGGTTTTTTCTTATACAATTTCTTAATGACTATTCTAGGATTCTTAATGTTTATAAAGTGCACACACAAACACACGCACATTTTTTTAAACTGCTCATTATAAATAAATAATAAAATAACTCGACTGCTCTGTTGAGTTAAACGTAATGCCTGGTACAAGACAAAATACTGTACTGTCCTATTTATCGAGTGATACACGAAGCAATTATTGTGCAACCTGATGACGTAGCCTCATTGAACTTTGTATTGATACATTGAATGAATCAGTGGTGCATTTAATGTAGCCTATGTGTAGGAATAAAGGAAGAATAAAATGTTCGCTACCGTGGCAGACTGTGGCGTGTCTGATAGCTGAAGTTTGAAGCGTAAGACTCTCTTCACCACGTCCGAGATTCCTGCCATCACTTGGCTGGCATCTATGAGCGTCCACGCGCACCTGACGGACGGGCGAGTCTAATTATCAGCAACGGAAGTGATGGAGACGGCCGCTTCAGTTTCCTGTGGTAAAGTCGAAACAGTCGTGTGTCACGTCACGTAACGAAGCGCCGTTATTATGCTGTCATGGTAACAGTTGATGAACGTGGCATTTGGAATATATTTTAGGTAACAAATGTCACAGGATTGTTGTCAATATTCAAGAAAACAGACGACATACTCTCGTCACAAAAGGTTAGGGACACACATTAGAATAGAGTGCTTTTCCCAATGACGTCGCAGGTAGGCTACTTCAGAGTAGCAGAAGCTTTGATGAATTCTTGTATCTCTGTTCAGCTATAAACGACACCCACTTGAGTTACCCTCTTAACAACTGGTTCTGATGAATTAATTTAGATTTTTATAAGGAAATCGGGGAAACAATTAAATTGGGGAATTTCATGTTGGTTTTGTTTTCTGTTCAACTGATGTATTTCCAAGGATGTCAATGTCTTTTTCTGAATCCTCAAGTCACATTCTGCATCTCTGTTGTTAACCGCTGATGACACTGCGGCAGTGTCCTAAACCCCTCTCTGTACACTGTATAGTGTGTTTGCTATTTCGTAGTGCTATTTGAATATATAATGATTATTGGTTGTCCCCTACATAGTGAATTCAGTACTATATCCAATGATGCATTGTGCCGATACAGAAAAATTATTGGTGTCCAGGTATTTGATTTTTGACATGAAAAACACATTCGTGAGTGGTGGCACAAAAACACCTTCACGGAAAGGAAAGGATGTACTGTAACCATTAATATTCAGGGGGCGAAGGAGTTGATGTCCAACTACAATTGATTGACTACATTGACTACATTTCAAATCCCGCCTCAAAACACATCTGTTTCGACAAGCCTATTCACTCAGACCATAAAGCCATTATTTTTATTTATTTATTTTTGTTGTATTTTTTCTTATCTTATTTGATGTAGTTTTTAACATTGTACTCGTGATTTTAACTGCTTGTTGTAAGGTGTCCTTGAGTTTCTAGAAAGGCGCCCACAAATAAAATGTATTATTATTATTATTATTGATTATTAAGAGGAGTGTTTCAAGACGTTTGTCCATTTAACGTGTGCCCTTACACCCAGTGCCAAAAATTAAAGGTCCTTTAAGACTCTCTGAATCTACCCTTACTCCTCCGTCCTCCACTATATGTATCAGTGACACACACAAATACGCTGATGCTTAAGAATGGAAAACTGCAAATCTAAACAGACAGAAACTGTGGAGCTCAGTGCCAAATTCTTGACATCAACTAATTGGATATAATCTGTCAATGAGGCCTAACTAGAGGTCGGAGTTTTGGGGGTGGGAAGCTAATGTGTACCCCCTGCCACATGTATTTCACAATATGTGATTGGCACCCAGACGCTGAGAGGAGGAGTTAGCGAGGATTTCTCTTACAGCGTGGGTCACTGCTGTCCTCTTTCTCCAGCTCCAGTAAGTGGAGGCACAAGTTCCTTTTCCCCCAGCCTCAACTTCATTCTTCAGGTATTTGAGATTTATTCGCAAAGTATTTTTAAGTTAATGATGCTATGTTTGATGATATAGCTTTAGTTGTGAAGGATTTTATTTGGGCGTTGGTGGTTGGACGCCATGCTTGAAGTTGTTCAACCGTTTTATACATTGTTATCGGGACATGCTGGGCATGGTAGGTAAATTGTGTGGAGAGTGCTTTAAAGTTTTGTAAATTGTGCTGACGAGAAAGTCATTCAGTGCAAGTTATAACTAGCAGTTATAAAATATATTTTTGAATTCTAAATTGAACCAAAATAGTAAGAGAGCACAAGGCCTGCTTCTGGTGCCTCAAAGTCTATAAAAGGAACATCAGGGCTGAGCCCTTCTAGTGTGCTATTCCTGGCCAAACAGCTGATAAAGTGTGACAGATGCAATGAGGGCGAGCCGCTGCATCAACTGGTTCAACACATGCTTCAAAGGTGTCAGTCTCTGCTTGTGCGTTAAGATAATTTTTTTCAAGGAAAAACTTTTAGATTTCAATGTATTCACTTCCATGAATGCTGCAGATAAATCATGCCAGTGATAATTTGCTTTTGGTTAATGACCTTTAAAGCATAAAAGCATTTTTTTGTCCAAATGTGAAAAGTTATATTTATGTTTTCAAAAGGTCTGGGTTGTGCTCTGCCGCCTCAGCCATGGCCCCCAAAAAGAACAAGATGACCAAGAAGAATAAAGGAGACATCAACGAGATGACAATCATGGTTGAGGACAGCCCTGTCAACAAGATCAACGGGCTGAATGCACTGTTGGAAGGCGGCAACGGCTTCAGCTGCATTTCAACAGAGGTTACAGATTCGGTGTATGCCCCCAACCTCCTGGAAGGTCTGAGCACCATGAGGCATGACAGTTTCCTCTGTGATTTAACAGTTGCCACCAAGTCAAAGTCCTTTGATGTCCACAAGGTTGTCATGGCCTCTTGCAGTGAGTACATACGCAACATCTTGAAAAAGGATTCCACGCTGCAGAAGATCGACTTGAACGACCTCTCACCTGTGGGCCTTGCCACAAGCATCACATATGCGTACTCCGGAAAGCTCACCTTGTCGCTCTACAGCATCGGCAGCACCATTGCCGCGGCCATGCTCCTGCAGATCGGCACGCTCGTCAAGATGTGCAGTGACTTCCTCATGCGGGAGCTCAGCGTTGAGAATTGCATGTACGTGGCCAACATCGCAGATGCCTACGATCTCAAAGAAACCAAGGCGGCGGCACAGAAGTACATGCGGGAGAACTTCATTGAGTTCTCAGAGATGGAGCAGTTCCTGAAGCTCACCTACGAGCAGATCAGCGACTTCCTCTCAGATGATTCCCTGCAGCTTCCCTCCGAGGTCACAGCCTTTCAGATCGCCATGAAATGGTTGGACTTTGACGAGAAGAGGTTGAAGTACGCTGCAGATCTCCTCACTCACATCCGCTTCGGCACAATCTCCGCCCAAGACTTGGTGAACCACATCCAGAGTGTGCCTAGAATGATGCAAGACCACGAGTGCCACCGTCTTCTCGTGGACGCCATGAACTACCACCTGCTGCCGTACCAACAGAATATCCTTCAGTCACGTAGAACAAAGGTACGCGGTGGCCTCAAGGTGATCCTCACAGTCGGAGGACGCCCAGCCTTGACGGAGAAATCCCTCAGCAAGGAAGTCCTCTACAGGGACATGGACAATGTGTGGAATCGGTTGACGGAAATGCCAGCAAAGAGCTTTAATCAGTGTGTGGCAATGCTGGATGGCTTCCTGTACGTGGCAGGAGGGGAGGACCAGAATGATGCAAGGAACCAGGCCAAGCATGCCGTCAGCAACTTCTGCAGGTAGAAACTGATCTCCTATGTCGCCATTTGTCCAAGTGGTTTATGTCGGCTTTTGATGTACTAACCACCTTCACATTCTTAAGGTATGATCCCCGCTTCAACACCTGGATTCATCTGAACAACATGATCCAAAGGCGCACCCACTTTAGTCTCAGCACCTTCAATGGCCTTTTGTTTGCCGTTGGTGGCCGTAACGCTGACGGCGTTCAGGCATCGGTGGAGTGCTACGTGCCATCTTCCAACCACTGGCAGATGAAAGCTCCAATGGAGGTGCCCCGCTGCTGTCACGCGAGCTCAGTCATTCATGGAAAGATCCTCGTTTCTGGCGGTTACATCAACAACGCCTACTCTAGGGCCGTGTGCTCGTATGACCCATCCACCGACAGCTGGCAGGATAAGAGCAGTCTGAGCTTGCCTCGCGGTTGGCACTGCGCTGCCACCGTGGGAGATCGCGCCTACGTCATCGGTGGCAGTCAGCTTGGGGGTCGTGGGGAGAGGGTGGATGTCTTGCCCGTAGAGTCCTACAACCCTCACACCGGGCAGTGGAGCTACTGCGCTCCTCTTCACACGGGCGTGAGCACAGCCGGCGTTGCCATTTTGAACAGCAACATACATGTCCTCGGGGGCTGGAATGAGGGTGAGAAGAAGTACAAGAAGTGCATTCAAGTGTACAATGCTGACCTCAATGAATGGACTGAGGACGACGAGTTGCCAGAAGCTACAGTTGGCATTTCGTGCTGCGTCGTCACCATCCCCACTCGAAAAACATCACGAGATTCTAGAGCCAGCTCAGTTTCGTCTGCGCCAGTCAGTATATAGGCATTGAGATCCTTATGACGATGTCGTTTACATGCTTCCTTAGCCTCGGGTTGTCTGTTACGTAAGCCTTGGATCTAATAACTCCCTGTGGTGAGCACGAGAAAGGTTATTCATAGGGTCTTTCATTTTAATAAAAGGAGCAAAGGAAGTGCAAAACTGAGACATTTAAAGTTACAGTTTGGCAGCTGGATGTCTATGTCTGGCTTCATTAGGGATTCGTTGCATTTATGATCCAAACAAACTGGGCAGTGATATCCATCACAACAATTTGCTTTTTATTAGGCAGACATTTTGTCTATGGGGCCAATAGAGATGTGAGCATTTACTTTGCCCTCCTTCTGTTGCATATAAAAAAAATCTCTAAAATTTAAAGTTACAATGTAAAGTCATTTATTCGGCTTTGTTTACCCGATACCATGACAATCGTACTGTACATGTGTTCATAGCGCCAATATTAATTTCAAAGGATCTATGGAGTTTCTCAGACACTTGAACAGCACCAGTTTTGGAATCAATGTTGGTATAACACCTGCCAGGCGTAGGTGTTTACAATGAGCAGTCTCAGCATTCAGTGGTTCTGTAGTGTGACAACAGAGAGGGAGGGGGGGAAACATGTTCTTCTTCCGGAAAAATGCTTCAAGAGTGAGATATGAATGTTTTTCGAAAAAATAAAATGGAACTGGAGACAAATATTTCTGCCTGAGCCGTCTTGGGAGTTTTAAATATTTCCCTGGTTGCTCATGATTTTTTTTCGTTGTTTTTAAAGTAAAGATTTGATATTTTCACAGGACTGTTGTCATCATTTAATAAGACCTATACAGTATTTACATACTTAATTAAAAACTACCGGTATTACTCGGATTATCTGAAAATAGTTCCATCTACCCAAAGTTTATGTGTTTTGGATCATAATGGGCTGATGTAATATTTTCAACATCAGGAGCTGTTGTACTGAAGTAAAACCGTCAGAGCCAAAGCAAATTGTGTATGACAATATCAAAGAATTATTGCAAACGTAAGCCAGTTCTTTTTTATATAAAGTATTTATCCCACTGAGGGTTATTTGGAGCTGCAAACTATCCCGGTCAGTCGAGTGTACCACTACGCAGTCAACTTACTCATAATGTAAGTGAAGTTGTGTTTGGGAATGTGTTTACAGGGTCTGGGTATACATGGGCACATCACCTGACACCCAGTTGTGGATTCCCAGCGACATATAGTTCGACCATTTTAATTTACATGTCGTATTAAAAATTAAAATAATGTGGCATGCTCATTTGTATTCCCATTTGTGAAATAACTCAGAAGCAAGATGTGGAACATCACAACAGCGGCCTGGCAGCTTGACAGTAGTTAAATACTTGAGTGTAATGCGTGACAGGCGCTCCGCTGGAGGGAACCGCCCAACATTACAGCTGGAACAGAGATCAAAACAAAACAGACAGGGTCAAAGGAAGTAGGAGGACTTCACTGTAATTCCTGGCAACCACTTCTGGGTGTAACTTGCCTACTGCCTGAAGACAGATGGGATAGGCATGCCCACAACACTTATGACAATAAGTAATTCGGATGAAGGATCGATGGATGAATAAAATCAGCCCTAATTTGTTACTTATTTTTAGCACACATTGCAATTTTAGCATAATTAATTTAGTATATGGATCAATATGGTCCCATTTTATCCACTCATAAATAATGGAAAGCATGTCATTTAATAAATGACAAAAACTTCCAATCACCTGACCTCTGAATTGTGAGAAAGAGCCTGAGTTAAGAGCATAGGTGTCAAACTCAGATCCTGGAGGGCCGCTGTCCTGCATGTTTTCCAAGTCTTGCTGTTGCAACACACCTGATTGAAATGATCAGATCATCAGCAAGCTCTTCGCAAGCCTGACATTGAACCCTCCAGGACCTGAGTTTGACATCTATGGTTCAGAGGCTCGTAACTCCGCCCATGTTTGGACTTCCTCAGTGGAGCGGTTCGCGTGTTGTGTCACACCAGTGGTTGTGTGAGAGCATGAGAACAATAACTCTGTGTACCCTTGGTCAAACTATTGAAACTGTAAAGGGAGCGCGAATGGTGTGGTGTCCTATTTACTGATTAAACATGGGTGGAAATGAAAGAATGAGTATAGAAATGTAATGTGTATGCGTGGTCTATGCGCCAGCGTCACCATGTGCGCTCAGAAGGTTACGGCAGTGCGTAATTGCTCAGTGTACAGCTCAGAGGGAACATTGGTTAATATGTACAGTATCTGTGTTCATAGGGATTACAGACACAGGTGCAAATAAGATGTGTGCCGGTGCGCATTAGAACTGGAAATGTAATATTGCTTTCCAGTTCAAGTCTGTCATTATGGTTGTGTTCACTAAGAGTAAGTCAGGCTAGCCTCAATTCAAAGTCAATTCTGCCCCCACAATTATTGTTTATGAGGAACAATTTCAAAGTAATAGCTAGGTGAAGCATTGCTATGTCACTGTCTCACAGTACAGTAAATGTAGTTTAAGCGCGGGGGTCGGTGTCTGGGGTTGGTCAAGCCAGCCTAGTCAACCCAGCCGCCACACCGGTTGTTCAATGATGCGCAAGGGTCAACTTCAAAATAAAAGCGAAACAAGTAAAACTGTACAGCAGGGGTCACCAATTCTGGTCCTCGAGGGCCCCGATCGACAATGTTTTGGATGTCTCTCTCCTCTAACACACTAGCTCCGACGGTATGTTGAAATATATCCTTAGACAAAATCGGACGGTGTTGCAAAAAAATAGTGGACTGCGGACAGCTGCCCTAGAGAAACGTGCTAAATAAGTTAGATGACTATATGGTCTTATATAATTTGTAACCTTGGTATAATTATTTCGTTGGGATTTTGATTTGACTTTTTATTTGGTCTCCCACAGGAGAAACTTGTCTCGGACGACATGCCCTCCTTGCTGCTACATGCATTGAACAATACATGCACATACGCTACACCACATAGATTGGACAATACAAACAGTACCGGACGATATATACTCTACACACAATGGATGGTACATCACAGTCACATGCACACCCCACACTGCCTTCATGTCCTCCTACCTGTCTGTATGCCTCCCTCTAGGGATTAGGAAATAAAAACTGGAAACTGGGAAAAAAAAACGTTTTTGTTTTTTTTAATGATACACTAAGTCACCTGAGGTGACCTCTAAAAATACTTTCACAGCTTCTCAAACAGAGGACAACGTCCACTCAGCCACAAGTTGTTTTTGTTTGAGTCTCATACAGAAGAGGATAAGGGCCTCTTCCGCATTAATGCCACTCAACCTGTCAAAGCTATCGCTTCAAAAAAGCAATTGTTCACAGTAGAAACTGATAGGAAGCCAGCTTAATGCAAGAAAGAAGGGGATGCATGGGGCTAAAACACACATGCTTGACCTCAACCAAAACAACAGAAATAAATAATTAGTCCCCCAAAATGGAGGGCTATCTTACTGTCAACCTGTTGAATTACTAGCGAAATGATTTTTGAAATGTTCACTCCCAGATAAATATCTTGTGATTCTCTTGTGGCACCAGCTGTCACGTTGGGCCCGAGGCGATGAGGAATCGCCTCGTGCACAACAGAGAAAAAGAGGTGGATCCCCGGAGAAGCAGACAACGAAAAGATCTTGTGAGAACAAAGGGGTTTTTAATAAAGAACAAAAGGAGCCCGAACAGGGAAAACGGTAACAGAAAACGCTGGTCAAATAAGGACCAGGAAAAAATAAGGAAGACAACTGAAAACGCTCGCGAAACGATAAAGGGCGAGGAACAACCGAGATAACAATCTGATCACTATAAGAAGTACGCGAATGATTGAGGCCGTAAGGCAATAGGGCAGCGAGAAATAGTCGAACGACGAGAATAGCAAATCGAGAGCAATGGCACGGTAAGGAATTCTCCGGCAGTGAGATGACTGCCGGAGTCGCCTAATAAAGGCACGTAATCAGCCCGAAATAACGGGCAGGTGTGCCGAACAGGTGGCGGGAGAACCCGCCACCTGCTGGCGAGCACGCGACGTGACAGTACCCCCCCCTCAATGGACGCCTCCCGGCGGACTACCCGGTTTGGACGGATGAGCAGTGTGGAAGTCGCGCAGAAGGGACGGGTCAAGGATCCAGGAGCGAGGCACCCATTGCCGCTCCTCCGGCCCGTAGCCCTCCCAATCGACCAGGTACTGGAAGCCCTTGCCCCTGCGCCGAGAGTCCAGGATGGCACGAACCGTGTACACCGGGTCCCCGTCGACCACCCGCGGGGGCGGCGGCGGAGCGGGAGGGGGCGCCAAGGCGCTGGAAGACACAGGCTTGAGCAGGGAGACGTGGAACACGGGGTGGACCTTCATGGAGGCCGGCAGCCGGAGCCTGACCGCGACGGGGCTGATGACGGCCTCGACCTCGAACGGGCCAGCGAATCGGGGCCCCAGTTTGGCAGACGAGCCGGCCAGGCGAAGATCCCTCGTAGCCAGCCACACCTTCTCCCCCACCGCATATGAGGGCGCCGGGCGCCGACGACGATCAGCGATCCGCCGGTTCCGGGACGCAGTGCGGGACAACGCAGCCCGGGCCTCCCTCCACACGTGATGGGCCCGCCTAAGGTGGCGCTGCACGGAAGGGACCTCCACCAGCCCCTCCTGGGACGGGAACAGCGGTGGCTGGTAGCCGTAGGCCGTCATGAACGGCGACCTGCCTGTAGCGGAGGAGACGAGAGTGTTGTGGGCGTATTCCACCCAGGGCAGGTGGTCGGCCCAGGATGCCGGACGGTGGAGACAAACACAGCGGAGGGCCGCCCCCAGATCCTGGTTGGCGCGCTCAGCCTGCCCATTGGACTGAGGGTGGTATCCCGAGGTCAGGCTGGCCGTAGCTCCGAGGGACCGGCAGAACCGCTTCCAGACGCGGGACACAAACTGGGGCCCCCGATCCGATACGATGTCCGCCGGAATGCCGTGGAGACGGAAGACGTGCTGGATGAGGAGGTTGGCGGTCTCCAGCGCCGACGGCAACCTAGACAAGGGCACAAAGTGAGCGGCCTTGGAGAAGCGGTCCACGATCGTGAGCACGACCGTCCGGCCCCGGGAAGGCGGTAGGCCCGTGACGAAGTCCACGGCGATGTGAGACCACGGGCGGGGAGGAATGGGCAGCGGCTGGAGCAGTCCTGCCGGAGGTTGGTGTGACGACTTGCCGCAGGCGCAGGAGGTGCAGGCCTTGACGAACTCCGTCGCGTCGTGGCGGAGCTCCGGCCACCAGAAACGCTGGGCGACGAGCTGCACAGTCCGGTTCACCCCGGGATGACACGCCACCTTGGATCCGTGACCCCACTGCAGGACCTCTGAACGAAGGGCAGGAGGCACGAACAGCCTCCCCGCTGGGCACCCCGCCGGCACCTGCACCCCCACCAGGGCGGACTGGACCCGCTGTTCAACCTCCCACTGGACGGCCCCCACTATGCACTGGGTCGGGAGGATGGTCTCCGGGGAATGGTCCCACCCCGCAGGTTCGTGGAGCCGGGAAAGGGCGTCAGGCTTAGTGTTCTTAGACCCGGGGGAGTAGGTGAGGACGAAGTCGAACCTGGTGAGGAAGAGGGCCCACCGGGCCTGACGGGCGTTAAGTCTTTTTGCGGAGCGGAGATATGCAAGGTTCTTATGGTCGGTGTAAACAGTAAAGGGTTCCTTAGCCCCCTCGAGCCAGTGCCGCCATTCCTGTAAGGCGGTTACCACAGCCAACAGTTCCCGGTTGCCCACGTCGTAGTTGGACTCGGCGGCACTGAGTCGGCGGGAGAAGAAGGCGCAGGGGTGCAGCTTCTGGTCGACTGGGGAGCGTTGGGACAGCACCGCACCCACCCCTGAATCCGAGGCGTCCACCTCTACGACGAACGGGTGGTCAGGGTCAGGATGTTGCAGAACCGGGGGACTAGTGAACGCCGCCTTAAGACGCGCGAACGCCGCATCCGCGGCAGGGTCCCACTTAAAAGGGATTTTGACCGAGGTAAGGCGGGTTAGGGGAAGCGCCATCTGGCTGTAACCCCGGATAAAGCGTCTATAGAAATTGGCGAACCCCAAGAAACGCTGCAGTTCCTTGCGGTTGGACGGGACCGGCCAGTTAGTGACCGCACGCGTCTTAATGGGGTCCGCCCGTAGCTTGCCCTGTTCTATAATGAACCCCAGGAAGGAGATGACGGGAACATGGAACTCACACTTTTCTGCCTTGACGAAGAGCCGGTTCTCGAGCAAACGTTGTAGCACCAGCCGAACATGTTGCTGGTGCTCATGCAGAGAACGAGAAAAAATTAAAATGTCGTCAAGATAAACAAAACAGAAGATGTTGATCATGTCCCGGAGCACGTCATTAATGAGGTTTTGGAAGACGGCAGGTGCGTTTGTGAGGCCAAAAGGCATGACGAGATATTCGAAATGGCCCAGGGGGGTCTTAAACGCGGTTTTCCACTCGTCGCCCTCTCGGATGCGAACCAAGTGGTACGCGCTGCGTAAGTCTAATTTTGAGAATATGGTGGCTGATTGCAATGGGGCGAAGGCGGAGTCCAACAAGGGTAGCGGGTATCTATTTTTAATTGTAATTTCATTTAGTCCACGATAGTCTACGCAGGGTCGTAGGGACTTATCCTTCTTCCCTACAAAGAAGAAACCCGCCCCTAACGGTGAGCGTGATGGTCTGATGAGACCTGCAGCGAGCGAGCTGTTAATATACTCCGTTAACGCCTCACGCTCGGGATGGGATACCTGATACAGACGCGAGGTTGGCAACGGAGCGCCCGCCTGCAGGTCTATCGCGCAATCGTAGGGGCGGTGTGGGGGCAAGGAGCGCGCGCGATCCTCGCTAAAGACCTCCCCAAGGTCCCGATAGCACTCCGGCACTCCGTCAAGGCAGATCTCCTCGGGGGGCGTGACGCGTTCGTGCCTCCCGACGGCTGACTGCAGGCAGTGCTGGTAACAATAAGGGCTCCAGCTATCGATAGCGGGGCGCGCCCATGAGATAACCGGGTTATGCGTCTGGAGCCAGGGTAAACCGAGGATGATCGGGGCGTTCCGGGACCGCATAACATAAAAACGACGATGCTCAATATGATTACCGGATAGTGAAAGCTTTAACGGCTCCGTTCGATGCGTTACCACCGCCAGGAGGCGCCCATCCAGATCACGCACCCGCTTCGCCACGACCAACTCCTCTAAAAAGCACCCCAGTTCGGACGCGAGATTAGTGTCCATTAAACAATCATCTGCTCCCGAATCCACCAGGGCCCGAACCCGTCTTGACCGGGACTCGCCGAATACCTCCGCCTCGAGCTCGAGTCTATTAGGGTGTCCTGGTCGCTTATCGACTCGCCTAGACTCGGAGGGTGACGCGCGAGGTCGTGACTCACAGTAATCGGGAGGAGCGTGGAAAGACGATCCCGGATAGCTGGTTGTGGCGCGGGAGGGTGGTTGTGCGCCGTCAGGTGTAGCATGGTCCCGGCGACGGCGCCTTCCTTCCTCCGCGCCACCGTCTTTGCCGCCCAACTGCATCGGCTCCTCCGCGGATGCTGTCTCCCGGCCCCGGGAGTGCTCGCCGTGCCCCCGATATTCCTCACGGTACGGGAGACGTCGAGACGGGTACCGATCACCTCCTCGCTCCCGACCCCGTTCCCTCAGGCGATTGTCCATAAGGAGGGAGAGGTCGATCAGCTCCTCCAAGTCCGTGCTGTGATCGTGAGTAGCCAGCTCGTCCTTGAGCTGAGTGTTGAGACCCCGGCGAAACAGTCCACACAGGGCCCGATCGTCGTACCCGCTCTGCGCGGCCAGGATCCGGAACTCGATGGAGTAGTCAGCGACCGAACGCCTGCCCTGCTGCAGGGCGAGCAGCCGCCCCTCCGCCTCTCTGCCCCGCACGGGATGGTGGAACACCCGACGGAAGGCTGCCACGAAGTCAGAATAGGAGGTGCGGAGATTCGGCTTTGCGTCGCTGGTCGCGATTGCCCACGATGCCGCCGGACCTGTCAAGAGACTCATGATATAGGCCACCTTGGCGGCGTCAGTAGCGTAGGCGGACGGCTGTTGGTCAAATATTAGCGAGCAATTGTGTAGGAAGTGTCCACACTGCCCGTGTTCACCCCCGTAGCGAGGGGGGTGTGGAAGCGAGGGCTCCCTCGACATAGTAGGGTACGAGGAGGGAGCCTCCGGGGTGGTAGGACGAAGCCCGGAAGGTGGTCTTCGTTCCTCCACCCGAATAAGGCGAGGTTCGAGATCATCGAACCGATGAGCCAGCATGGAGACCGCGCCGTTGAGTTCCGTAAGGGCTTGGCGGTGCTGACTCATTTGCCGCTCTTGTCGAGCAAGAGCGGACAAGATCTTTTCGGCGTCTGCGGGATCCATGGTGGCCGGAGAATTCTGTCACGTTGGGCCCGAGGCGATGAGGAATCGCCTCGTGCACAACAGAGAAAAAGAGGTGGATCCCCGGAGAAGCAGACAACGAAAAGATCTTGTGAGAACAAAGGGGTTTTTAATAAAGAACAAAAGGAGCCCGAACAGGGAAAACGGTAACAGAAAACGCTGGTCAAATAAGGACCAGGAAAAAATAAGGAAGACAACTGAAAACGCTCGCGAAACGATAAAGGGCGAGGAACAACCGAGATAACAATCTGATCACTATAAGAAGTACGCGAATGATTGAGGCCGTAAGGCAATAGGGCAGCGAGAAATAGTCGAACGACGAGAATAGCAAATCGAGAGCAATGGCACGGTAAGGAATTCTCCGGCAGTGAGATGACTGCCGGAGTCGCCTAATAAAGGCACGTAATCAGCCCGAAATAACGGGCAGGTGTGCCGAACAGGTGGCGGGAGAACCCGCCACCTGCTGGCGAGCACGCGACGTGACACCAGCCTAACAAATATACTTTTCTATTTCCTCCCATTTCACATAAAAAATGCAAACTTCCTTTAAACAGAGATGGTCAGTCTCTGTTGATTGAAAGGGCTCAATCAACAGAGACTGACCATCTCAACTCCCACCACTACAAAAAAGAAATAAATAAATCAAAAGAAAAACTAGCTACTGAGATTTGCAGTGCAGTGTACCAGGTTTATTATAAGCAGATTTTGTGGTGGGCTTGTCTGGCTTGATTATTATCTGTTTCACATTTATATTTGTGCATATTTCAGGAAGTTTGATTTCTTTGGAGTCTTATGTTTCTTTGTGGACATTTGACTCCTCTGTCTTATCTAAATACTTTACCTGATCTTTATTATCTTGTAAGCCCCACCCTTTCCCCCTGAGTAAGCATTACTAATCATTTTCTCATGCTCTCTACTGTTTTGTAGAAGCAGTGGCTTAGCCTTTTTCTTCAACATTTGTGTGATCAATTTTTGGGGGGCTATTTACAACAATTCCTCTGAGATAATATTTGTTTCCAGAATTTCCTGGCAGGCTGAAACAAATGCTCTGAGGCAAAAGGATGGATATGGTTAATGGGACTGTGTTTTGGTGTAACTATAGTTCCAGGGTGTGCCTTCATTCTTTTTCACTAACTTCTCATTTACTAGAACCTAAAACACATTTGTATGTTTGCTTTGTTGACATAAAACCTTTATCCAGCTTCATCCAACAAGACGTGTGGATTTAAACAGGACTGAAATGCTTTCCTAAGTATAGCATATAACAAGACCTGTTCTATTAATTATGCATCTTTTTTTTTTCTTTTCCAAACTTTATTGCTCCTTCTTCATCCTATCACTACTGACTTTGGATGCGAAGCTGTGTACAAACTGGCCTGGTTGCCACCTACTAGTGGGCAGTTCATTTTGTTATAAGTGACCATGGTATTTGGGTCACATGTTTTCTCAGCACGATGGAACACTCCCATCATCGTTTGCTGTGTCATGCTTTGTTTACTTTGTCTTCCAGAGAGATTACATCAGGCATGAATAAAGTCAAGGTTCTTTAAAATAAAAACTATAAAATAAATAAATTAATAAATTAATTAAAAAGGTACTGTACGTTATGAATTATATGTTATCTTTCTAACATATTTTAAAATAAGAAAATAATACTGTGACCATTACTGGACATTTAGCGCTTGGTTTAATATTTGTCTTTAATCCAAATCCTGAGACAATTTCAGTGTAGTAATTGAACAATAATGAATTGAGAAATTACATTTTAAAATAGATTTTACAAATAAAAAGTCTAGGAAAGTGGCTATTGAAACATTGAATTGACGAATAAAGTGTGACTATATCGCTTCATGTAAAGGTTGATGAAACTGCAAAAGATTTAATTGGAAATATTGGAAAAGAAAAGTACAAATCTGCATCTATGAATTGTGATACGTCGAGTGTTTCTGTGAAATAATGACGAGAAAAGTTGGAATTTTGACATCTGCTTTCCAACAAAAAATACTTCAGTCTCAGCGTTACTCAATTTTATGTTTTAATTGTTCCAATTTTACGAGGTAATCAGTCAAAAACATTATTTCTTAATCTCCTATTTTTCCGCGGTCGTTTGGAAGGCTCCTCGAAGAATGCTGAGTCATAGTTACGTCATGTTACGTGTGGGGCGCGGGGTCCATTATGTACGACGGCGTACTCTGGCGAAGTGGGCTGGCTCGGTAGCAATAGCAAAACCGGTTCAACCCACAACAGAAGTGAATACTTAAAAAGCGAGCAGGCAAGTGCAAGACAAAGTCACAGAGCGCTTTCTGCGAGCATCGTTGCTACTGCAGCGTGTCTTTTCGCTCAGCAGATATTAGCAAGTGATGATCAGGGGCCCTTCTTATTTGTGCCTCTTCCGGGGAATCATTTTAAAGTTAAACGGGGATAATCGAATCGAACAACACTTTTAAACAACCACTACATTTGTGTTATTCTGAAAAACAAATTCAGGATCATCCCGCTGGTTTCGTTCTCGGGGGTACGACTCTATGCTAGCTGAGCACAAGTTGGGACACGAGCTAGGGAGCTAGCACTCGCCGTAGTTAGCCGAAAAAGGCAGCGAGGCAAGCGGTCGTCGCCTCCCCCTCACCCTCACCGAGCGTCTGCGAGATGGGCTTACTGAGTCAAGGCTCCCCCCTCAACTGGGAAAACACCAAGAAGTATGCGGATTACATACGGTCGCACGGCATCATTCAGTTCATCAACATTTACAACAATTTGAAGGACCGGCAGAAGGATGTACTCAAATGGGGCGATGAGGTAAAACATTTCCCCCTTTCTTTCATTTTGAGAACCTGCTACTGTTGCGTCAGTGTCTTGGGGTATATTTTCCAGACTCACTGACAGTCACGTGTCATGTAACGCCACTGTGTGTGATGTAAACACCCAAGTCATATGAGCAGAGCTATTAAAACAGTGAAACCGATTATTCCATTTAATAGTGCCCCGCATTCGAGCTTTCATATTGTGTTCCATTGACCCGTGCACCAGTAAACGTGAAAGATTGGCTAGATCGGTTTTTTGTCCTTGCACAACTGCCATGAAAAAAAAATATCTTGCCGAGTTTGAATAACTAACGGAGCACATAAATCAATAAAACCGGGCTTTACAATTGCCGACACTAGCTTTGATCTGTCATGTGGAATGTGATTTCAAACAATGTGGAGTGCTGTTGTTATAGAAGAAGCCCTCTTTGAGCCATGGGGTTACATGACTGAGGTAAAAGTCAAGGAAACTCATCTACACCCTCATGACTTGGGTGACTGGTCGAGTGAAAATAGGATGAATGTGTTCTCATGCAGAACTGATCAGAATATTATCTGAATATGCAATATGATCGTAGGTGGAGTACATGTTGGTGGAACTGGATGACAAGGATGAAAAGGTTCGACTGGTGTTGAATGGCGATGAAGTTTTGGATACCCTCCAAGGCCAAGGTGAAAAGATAAATCCCAAGTAAGTTACAGTAGCACTTAGAGTCAGGAGAAACTTAGCCCTGCAGCCAAACTGCTGACTACTTTTGTTTCAGCCTCACATTGTGTTTGCACACAAGCTTGTCATGTTAATGTGTCATAAGATGATTGGTTATACTGCCTAGGTTTCCCACAATTTTGAGCTGCCATACATTGACATGAGTGAAAGTCTTCAAAATAAAAATGCAATCGAACACAAAAGTAACTCTCCTAACACATGTTAAATTTCCCCAGTGTGGGACAATGAGGGCTATGTTGACTTACTAGTGCCCAACTATTTTACAACAAAATGCTGTTTTTCTCATTTAAAAAAAATACAAAGTTAGCTTTTTGCAGGGAGGATAAAATCAATGTTATAGTGAATGAGTTTTCAGCTTGGTCACAGAACAAATTCAATTCAAAATCTTTTCAAAGGTTCGCCCTCCCATTTTCGGTCTTGTCAGTTGTACTCTTGTGGTAACGTTGGAAAAGAAGAAAAGTTATTCAGAACAAAAGCATTGGAATTGGAAAATCGGGTTTTCATTTGCTGAAGCAAATCGTTACTTTTTAAAATCGTTGCATCCTTGAAGCGTATCGCACCCCATGTATTGAGTCGTCTTTTAAGACGTTCACCAGGGATAAATCGCTTTCACAATTTTGATGATACGTCTCCTCTGGTACACCTGGAGGGTCCACTCCAAAAGACTGTAAAACCTATGGATCTGTTATTATAGAATGTGCTAGAATTACTGTATATCGGAAACTAAAGTAAAACTAAAGCGTTATTCTCAGCTCATTATGTTTTCACACCCATGTGTTCATACCATACAGGCCTCACCCTGCCCCAAGAGGAAAATTGCAAAAGTCAATGAAGATAAGAAGATAAGATAAGAAAAACCTTTATTAGTCTCACAATGGAGAAATTTCCAATTCACAGCAGCAAAGTTATGAAATATCAGTTTGAGCGGTTTGAACATTTAGAATGTGGCCACTGGCTATCCTTCTTCAGAAAAGTCTTCTTGTTTGAGCAAATGGGTCTCGCAAAGTAGGTATCGAACTCTGCCTTGTGTTTAACTCGAATAAGCTTCATCCTCCTTCTCTGGATTTTAGTGGGGGGGTATTTATTTATTTTTTAAAATATATGATCAGACTTTTTATGTGCAGCAACGTGGCAGTTATTTAAAGTGACCAAATGAGCTTTGGATTTCTGATGTTGAGGTTGAAACTGTATATTTAAAAAAAACATTTTATTAAAAGCTCTTCTGAAAATGTAATACTATGCTGAGGCAAAGTAAAATTACTTTCACTATTTAAAATGTGGCTATGGTAATATCTTCTTTTGCATAAGGTAATGTTTGGTCTCATAAATTTCAGCAAATAGAGACATCATGGGTGAACATTGCCATGCGTTTGAGTGCATGCTCTACAAAGACCGAAAATAAATGTCAATATATTCTAATATAATCCTCGGAGAGGACATTCCCTCTATATGGTGCTTTATTTTAGTCACATGCATTACACGCATACATATGTAATCCACATGCAAAAATAGATTCTGCAGTTATGCAGGCGAGGGGATGGATGTTCCTTGCTTAAGTACACCTCAACAAAAAAGTAACCAGGAATCGATTCAGCATTCCTCCAATAACATTTCTGTATCTGGTTTACTGTGTGATGTTATGTTAACTGCAGCTGTTGAAAGCGCAATGTAACTCGAGAATGGATTGTACCGGTATTGTATTCACCACCTTATTGTCTCAATTATTGCCGCATCATTTGACAATTAAGTAGTTTCTCCAAAAATGTAAGGCCATTATGTTCTCATGATGAACAGACATTTGCTTGGCAGACAAGTCCCCGCCCATTCTTTGGAATGTTTCAGGCATATCCCCAACCTGAAACTGTGTTACTTTCGAAAGGAAGGCTATGTTTGTACAAGCCTGCCACATTGTCCAGGACATTGCTCTAAATCTGCGCTGCCAGCTTCGCCCCGGGGAAATCCTGGTAGCAGTGAGAATAGTAGAGCCCAACATTCCACATTACTTCCCCTCTGGCACTCTCACACCGGTCCGTTGGGTACTCTTGACCCGCCAAAATTATTGCTACCGTAGGCTACAAGGGGGGGAGCGGTCGATTGAGACTTCTGATCATTTCAATTGAATGCTTTTCTTTCTTTGTGCAGCCATCCCACGCTTTGGAGGCCAGAATATGGCAGCTACATGATAGAAGGAACTCCAGGGCAGCCGTATGGCGGCACCATGTCGGAGTTTAACACTGTCGAGAGCAACATGGGGAAGAGACGACGAGAGGCTTCTTCTGTCCTCAACCAAAATGAAATTCTCTGCACAATCACCTCTTTTCCAAGGTACGCAACATACGGTACAGACAGAGATTTTTAAAAGGTACCGCATCCTCAACGAACGTAACATCTCCTTCCCTATCGCAATACATCTGTAGGCGTTCAAGTCCATGCCAAAGCATCGGGTGGTGTTGTTCTTGAATTTTAAAGCCATTGTAACAATTTACAGAAAAAGAACAGGAATGGATTTAAATGGGTATACTCATGAATAACCTAAGTATATTCAAAGTTTTAAAGAAAACATCACTAAACCTTGTCATAGAAGGCATTCCTCCCTTTTGTCTTTGTCTGTTAGACTGGGTTGCCCTGGTTTTACAAAGCCTGAATATCCGCCAACGCCTTTTGAGAGTGGCGCATCAAAGTCACTGTTTTTCCCAGATGAAGCCATTAACCACCACCCAAGATTCAGGTGAGCACCAACTTGCTTAATACTTTGTACTCCAATACTTTTACTTAATAATGAATGAATGCATTTGTGACAAAACGATAAAATAGGTGTTGTCATGGCAGTTGTGCATGCCTGTTTGTGGACTTTCCTTTTCAGCACCCTCACCAGGAACATACGTCACAGACGAGGAGAGAAAGTCGCAGTCAATGTACCAAGTAAGTCTCAGTGATACTCGAATGAGTTCATGATTTCTTCCCAATTGTAAAACAAATGAAATTATGTTGCAGTATTCAAAGACAAGTGCACGCCATCTCCTTTCGTGGAGACGTTTCCTGAAGATGATGGGGAGTCGGCAAGGGCAGCTCTGCCTGACCACATCTATATGGACTGCATGGGCTTTGGGATGGGCAACTGCTGCCTGCAGGTAGTGACCATGTCCATGTAGCCGAAGCAACATCTCTAACAGCCCTTGTTTTTATTTTTTTACGATTATTATTTTATCAGTCCGATAAGATGGTGCAATATAGTCTGGCAGTGGCTTTCATCCTGGCATAAATGTACGTCATCAAACGGTTTATTATGTCTGCAGGTTACTTTCCAAGCTTGCAGCATCGATGAGGCAAGATACCTCTATGATCAACTGGCGACATTCTGCCCGATAGTGGTGAGTAGATCTAGAAGAGCGCGTGCCAGATAATTAGATTTCTCACATTTGTCGTCCAACGTTACAATAATGTATATTTGACTTAATCATGAATGAAGTTTATCTACGATTGGTGTGCAAGTCCGCTGCCCGGCAGGCTACGAGCAAATGCATTGGCACCCCCCCCCCCCTCTTCCTCATTCAATCACGAAACATCCCGGTTAGATGGCTGTGAGTGTGATATCCAGACTTGGATGGTTATTTATTTAAACGGAAAGGATGTCACCCGACCCACAGCCCTCTGTGACACAGAGCAAGCAAAATGGGTGTCGTCAGTGACAGAGTGACAGACAGCACCGAATCTAGAAAATGGAGCAAATGTTTCAGGTTGGTCAAATTCTGACCAATAAAATGCCGCGTTGAATTGAGGAGATGGCACGGCCAAGACGGCTTCCAATGCCGCAACGTCGTGACTCCGCCTCTTTCAGGCAAGTCTGGCTGAGCGCATTAGCTGTCGTGGAGTCTCGAGAAATAGGTGCCACGAGTTACTATAAGCTTGTAACCGAAAACATATTTGGATGCTGACTTTGAGTAAAACAGCTCAGCAGTGACCTGGTTCTTGCAGTTCAATTGTCAAAGTCCCATTTATGCTCATGTAGTGGAAATATACAGACAGACAGACAGACACACACACACACAAAGCAAAATACACTCATAGAGCTGATTATCACAAGATTCGCTGATGTGCATGATAAGGCTTTAAACTAAGTTTGAACATTTTAGGCATATATTCCAAACAACTTGAACCACAAACTGTACGACTGAACGTGTTTCTGTATTTTAGCTTTAAACAAATACAGCCACCGGGATCAACAGTGTATTATGGCTCTAATGATTTAAACGCTGCCACCACAGAGTACTAATTTGACTGTATGCGTGCAGATGGCTCTGAGCGCAGCCTCTCCCTTCTACAGAGGCCACGTGTCAGACATCGATTGTCGCTGGGGGGTTATTTCTGCCTCAGTGGATGACAGGACGCAGGAGGAACGTGGACTCAAGGTGAGTCGCTCAAACAACATGCTGTGTAGCAGCATGTTGTCTTCCACTTTTGCCATTTTCAATGATCCTGTCAAATTAGTTGCATTCATTTAGTTTCCTCCCCGACTTATTATTATAAAAAACCCTATAATCTACATAGACAAGTCATCATTAAACATTTAATATTCATTACAGCGGATACGCATTTAAAATGTCGTTTACAGCATGGTGGAAAAAATGTTAACCGGCGCTTGACAGTTTGTTTTGTTTGTCCGTTTGTTTTTCTATTGCAGCCTTTAAAAAACGACAAATATAGAATCTTCAAGTCAAGATACGACTCCATTGACAGCTACTTGTCTAACTGCGGCGACAAGTATAACGACATTGAATTGACGATCGATGAAGACATCTACAATCAGCTACTGGGTGCAGGTATTAAATCTACGCGTATGGAGTAATGCGCCATTTTGAAGTCAAACGTACTGCAGCGGACGCATGATCATCTCCTGCAGGAATTGACAAGCTGCTGGCCCAGCACATTGCTCACCTCTTTATCCGAGATCCGCTGTGCGTCTATGAGGAGAAATTGCAACAGGACGACGAGAATGAGTCGGACCACTTTGAGGCGAGGATCAATCCTGTGCCTGCATGGAAACAAGGGCTTAACATCGGTTGTACTTGAGGCGTAAACTGTTTTTGGTACCGTTTGACAGAACATCCAGTCAACCAATTGGCAGACGATGAGGTTCAAACCACCTCCTCCCCACTCGGACATCGGCTGGAGAGTTGAGTTCCGCCCGATGGAGGTAAGTCGTGCGGTTTCACGTCTGGCCTGCTTAAAATGAGGATCACAGACACGAACGGACGGGACATGTTTCACTTCTCAGGTGCAGCTCACTGATTTTGAGAACGCTGCTTATGTGGTCTTTGTCGTCCTGCTCACCAGAGTGATCTTGTCCTACAAACTGGACTTCCTCATCCCTTTATCCAAGGTGAAGAGATGTTTATTTGAAGACGCCTATGTAGGTTCAACATACTGACTTTTCTGTCATCAGGTGGATGAAAACCTAAAAGTGGCACAGAAGAGAAATGCAGTGAAGGATGGAATGTTCTACTTCCGAAAGGACATCTTCAAAGGTGACCTAAAAGGACAGCGTGATGTTCAGTGGGGCGCAGTCACACCTGAACACGTTTGTCTGCAAACAGGATGCAACCCAGGCCTGGATGGCACCTCCTCGGTCCAGAACGGCTTGGAGACAGGCGGAGCTCACGAGGAGTACACGCTGATGAGCATCGACACTATCATCAATGGACAAGTAAGAGTCGCCTCCTATGGGAAAAAACAACTGTAGCCTATGGAGCCCACAAATTTGTAGTGTCAGAACACTCACCATAGATCAGGCCATCACCCAGCTGCGCCTTTTCAATAGAACCATGTTCCAAAACTAACATGCCGCATTAAAGTAATTACATAACAGCACGTAGTGACATTTATAAATACTTAGCAGGCACAGACCATTGGATTCACCACAACAGGGATTCCTGGAGTGCGTTTCCACCATCCTGGCGCATCTTGGTGCCAGGGAAGTATGTTGAAGCATTTCATTATTGAGTGCTTTGCTGCCATCAATCGGTCATCATTCAACTTTTTGGGCAGAGGCATCAATTTCCCATGGATTCTATTACTGCAGGGCTCGGTCCCTATTCTCTGAAAGTAGCTTGGGCGCACTATATATCAGGGTGCAAATCTTAACGGCCCATGAATAGGTTTTTCAATGAGTCAAAGGTTTGTTTATGGAGGTCAGTCAGACCATGTGGTAATGTAATAATCACAACAGAATGTGTGTGTGTGGTGGGGGGGGGCTTCTCCACAGGCTATCTGTTTGCTGGGCATGGAGAAAAGTTCCGTTCAATGCGTGCTGACCCAACGAAAGTGTTGGTTAGTGAAGGAAACCAATGTGGCCTTTTTTTTAATAACTAGGAGGGAGTTTTTCAAGGGCTCATTCCTATCCTCAATTGCTATCTGGAGAATATGGAGGTTGACGTGGACACCAGGTGCACCATTTTGAATTACCTGAAGCTTATCAAGAAGCGCGCCTCAGGTACATTTTAACCACAATGCTGCACTACAATGTAACACTGGTCAACATTTTTCCCCCAGAATTTTTCCAATCAGGGATGCAATTATACGTTTTTTTACATGTTTTTTCCCCAAAAAATGTTTCTCTGGCACATCAGTTTTAATAATTATGATGATGATAACAATAATACTATAAATGAAATATTTATGAAGCGCTAGGTGAGTTTATTTTTCTGAAACATCGGAGCTACAAATTACTCAGATTCCGCTTTTTGGGCATTCGGGTCAGTGTCTGTTTAAAGTATCTGCCGATCCCAAGTCGCAATGCATTAAGAAAAAAAAACCTGCATCTGATTTTTCTCAAATTGACATGGTAATATGCAAACATCAATGTGTATATGTTGCTAAATTTATAATAATATTATAAGGACCATTCCACCAAATTAGTGCCAATTGAGATTTGTATGACTCTCAAAATAAACACAAATGTTTGTGACTAGTACATCACTATAAATGGATGGTAAAATCCATCCAAGCTTTTATCGGTTAAAAATGAATATATCTGGGAATTAAAAAGATATTCTAGAAAAAAGTTGCCCTCTTTTTTTAATTTTTTTAATCGGCGTAAAAATTTGCTTAGTGCCGCATAAAGCCATCTTTGATCTCTAAAATTTGCTGTTGATCAGTGTCAGCTTTGCATCTTGGGCCTCACTCTGCTTTGCTGTTCAGGCGAGCTCATGACGATGGCAAAGTGGATGAGGGATTTTGTGGCCAAGCATCCCGAGTACAAGCAGGACAGCGTCATCAGCGACAAGATCAACTACGACCTCTTTGTGAAGTTCAACAGGATTGCCATGGGCCAAGAACAATGCCCGGAGCTCATTGGGAATCCAGTCAACAAGGTTAAGTGAGAACCTTCGCTGGCAACATGTATCAGACAAAACGACCAAATTATGTGGCTCTTGTTGAAATCGATCCAATGTTTAAGATATGATAAAACATTGTTTTTAAAAACAATACACATTTGCAGCAATCTCATGTACTGTACATATACTGTATCTGATTTTTCTGACTGGAAATTATTTTAATAAGGTTAAGACATGCTCAAGTTATGTCAGAAATTGTGTATTTATTTTTCTCTGGAAATCTGGATGACAATGTAAATGTAGCAATGAGTTGTACAGTAGTTTTTCCCCTCCTCTCTACTGTTAATACTGCACTTGTGCTCTTTGCAACATTAACACAGCGTGCTGTGCTGTGTGTTTGTCTCGTTGCATCTGTGCACTTTCTTCTACTTTGGGGATAAGCTCCATTTGATTTCACCAAGATGATCTGTTTTTACTTTACTTGGAATTGTAGTCGCAGGAATACAAGTGGAGGTAGTTTACATGTGATGCTGCTTCAAATAAATCTGTATGACACATCTGCTTGTTCTTGGTTTGGAGAAACGTGTTTTTTTCTCCCCTTCCAGGCACGACCTGCGTAAGTACCATTGGCAATTTGGCATAATTTCTGAACAGTCCCGTTTATTTTACACTCCCCGTAGAAGAGGGTTGGCCAATATGTCAGGCATGTAGCAGCACTTTCCTTTTGTGCGAACCTGCACTAAAAATCCACAATTACTGTAATAATAAACAACCAGGATGAATCCTAAAACTGAGCAGGCGTTTCTGCCAGCCCCTAAGTGAGTGTAGTCTTAAGAGCTAGCGTGGAGGTGTAAAATGTAACAAAACTGTAGACACCATAAGTAGCCTTAAACATAAAACTCCATCCCAATACAATCGGAAAAAATGCATCTTATTTAACTCTGCCCTCCCATGTCATGCTGTCTTTTTTATATCCACTAGATGGAAGCAGTGAACTACAGACCAAACCTCACCAAATCATTAGCACCCTAAACTTAAGCTCATGGATGTAGTTGTTTCTTGCTAATGTTTATTTTGTCCGATGGACATTAGCTTTAGTGCCTATTTGTCACCCTGACAACCTAGCAGCGCGTTTACTATAAAGGGGATAGAGAAAGTAAAATGTCCAAATGATGTCCATCCATCCATTTTCGACACCGCTTATCCTGAATAGGATAGCGGGCAGTCACTGGAGCCTACCCCAGCTTACTTCAGGCGAAAGGCTGACTACACCCAGAACTGGTACACACAACGACCATCACTGAGTGGAACCGATCCCACGCTGCCCGCACACAGGTCAAGCGAGTGTCCCACTACACCATCAGCGACCACGCAAATGATGCCACAATTCATTTGTAACTTGACTGGACAATTTTTACCCAGTATGTCCGTTTTCATGAAAATGAGGGAATGGTCACCGTGACTGCAGAACCAGTACGTAGAAGGCACGCAGCTTCCTTTTGAGGAAGTGGAGAGTGATCCAGACTGGTGTGCGTGTGTGTGTGTGTGTGGGGGGGGGGGGGGGGGGTGTTAATGCTTTCATTTCCGCAAGTGAAAATGAAAGCATTTTCACTTGAGGAACGAGGAACATTTGTCCATTTGTGCCTGGATCTGTGCATATGGCGCAAGCAGCGGCCACCCCGACTAACACAAATAACCCCATGCACACACAACGTCTACATTTTCACCAAACTTATCAGAAGTATGAGCCGCTTATCAGAAGCTTAAGTAGTTATTTGAAGAAACTAAACTGTGTATTTAACGGAACATAATGCAGTTCTGCTTACCTATTGCTGTTGACAAGACACGTTTCAGACAGCACAGTCCAGGCCGTTGCCTGAAACTGGTTGATCTGAATTATGACACAATTTATGACACAATTTAGCAAAAACTGTTTGTTCCTTGACAAATAAACAGAAATAGGCGATTAGAGGTGCTACATTGAATCGATTGATCAACAATCAATCACTTATCAAATGAAATGACAGTAAATAGTCTCAGAATTTAGTCCTCTATAAAAACAGACATGAACAACGATCAACATGTTTGCCTATTTTATGACAGTTAACAAATCAAAACAGTAACCAAATCCTAAAAAAACATGAGTGCTTTTATTTTATTTTATTTTTGTTGCAATTTCAAATGCCCTGTTTTGAATGAAGGGATTGAAAGCGTTTTTAAAATTCAGTTCATCTTTGCAGCCCGCTACAACTTTTCTTGTACCTTGTACCGTAACGTACGCAAGGTGTGTGTCATGTTACTGCGTGCGTGGGTGCGTGCGTGCCGCAGCGTGCGAGCGCGTGTGGGGTCGGATTCCTCCCACTCTCTATACAGTATTATCTTTATTGAATGTCTCCAGTTTGTGCTCCCCGCCGGCCCTCGAGCCACGGTTGAACACAGATTTAAAAAAAACAGACAGAGAGCGAACGAGTGGGTCCACAGTCCGTGTGATCGCGTCCACTATCGTGTCCGTCCGTGGGCGCTGTAACTTTTCTGGTGAGTGCGAAACATCGGCACAATTTCTCAATTTGAGCCGATGGTTCAAGCGTGTTTTGTGTATCCTGAGTGAGATGCGTTGAGAATCGCGTGTGGGTGTGTGGTGATGGTAGCACGACGCCCAGTGCGAGAGCACTGGCAGGAAAGTAAAACGTTACATTGCTTCGTCAGTGAACGACACTTGCGTTTATAGTTATTACCTACGCTGCTTCGATGGACGGCTTAAAAGTGGACAAAAAGTCCCGCGACAATGCTAATGAATTTTCGATGTCGTTGCAAGGGTTAACAAGTGAAGCAAAATAGGACAATGATGATAATGATCATACTAAAGCTTCATAACTATATACCAGTTGTACATATTTGTTGTTGCTTAGCATAGTCTTCGCTGTGAAAGAATGTAATTTAATTGACGTATACAATGAATTCTACAATAAACATATGTATGTATTGCTAGCATCTTCAACTTGCACTTTGACATTCTATAATTCCACTGCTGCTTCAGCCCCCCCAAAACCCCTCATTTTTTTGTTACATGTTTTTAAGGAATAAAAATAGCACTGTATTGTTGATTCCCATTGACTGATTGTTTGCTTGATATGAAGATATAAACATCCATCCATCCATTTTGTAAAGCGCTTTTTGCTGAAGCCTCACAAATAAAAAGAAAAGATTTACACAAAATATAAATGTGGCAATGCATTTTAACCTTTGGCACTGTTTTTTGTTATTGTAAAGTGTCCTTGGGTGTCTTGAAAGGCGCTTATTAATAAAATGCATTATTATTATTAAGAGGAAGTAAAAAATTGATCTTGTCCCACCTCTTGTTCTGTACATAATTTTCATTTACTACGTTATACTAATAGTGTTATTCATACAGTACACTACAATAGACATATGCGAATTATCTGAATAACAGGTCCATATTCACAATATGTACAATAATTGTTTTATGAAAATAAACATATGAACCCCTTCAAGGAACCAACAGTTTAAAACATCCTAAAAAAGAATGACTAACACACACACACAAAACAAACAAAACAGAAACAAAAAAAATGTAAAACCTGTAAATATAAAAATATCTTGAGAACCACTGCTATGCAATTATTCATTCATTCATTCATCTTCCGAACCGCTTGATCCTCACAAGGGTCGCGGGGGGTGCTGGAGCCTATCCCAGCTGTCTCCGGGCAGTAGGCGGGGGACACCCTGAATCGGTTGCCAGCCAATCGCAGGGCACACGGAGACGAACAACCATTCGCACTCACACCTAGGGACAATTTAGAGTGTTCAATCAGCCTGCCATGCATATTTTTGGAATGTGGGAGGAAACCGGAGCACCCGGAGAAAACCCACGCAGGCCCAGGGAGAACATGCAAACTCCACACAGGGTGCACTGTGAAGCCAACGTGCTAACCACTGGACTACCGGGCCGCCCGCTATGCAATTAATTGAAGCAAAAGTTACACATGCTGAATTATTCCTTTAAATGGCGTGGCCTAGTGAGTGCTTTGTAGTTCTCGTCTTGACTCTTTGGTCCCTTGATCTGTTCTCCCTTGAGAGCCCTGACGGCAGCAGGGACCGGAGAAGGCTTACCTAACCAGCGAGAGCTCCGCAGACACAAACATTTACAATACAATACATGCTTATTTCAGCGTTTCTTAATCACTAATTCACAACGGACTGTAAATTTAATGACATAAAATAGAGCCCAGTCCACTTAAAAGGCCCTTTTGTCCAGTAATTGTCAACGTCTGTTAGTTCCAGAACCATTGTTTACTGGTGCTGTGCACAATTAACAGAGACTGTTGTCACAGAGCAGACAAGAGCTGGCTAACGTGGTTATATGGCGGCCATGTTGGCAGGGGCGACATTCTCATCATACGTAGTGGCAGCGTTGGTAGCGACAACGAACTCATCGAAGGCAATCAATGGGAAAAACTGGCCATTAGCTCAGCACTGCTGCAGTCAGGCTGCTCAAAACGAGTGTGTCGTCGCTACTTATTCATATTAATGGGTATTGTTTACGGGATACTCCGATAGGTTTTAGCTCACCCTCAAATGAGAATGGATGGATTGAAGCAGAATGGAAATGTAACTTACGGTATTTGGATTTCAGTGCACAGTTCATTGCACAGAAATAGGTATAATACTGTCTATTAAAATGGAGAGATGTCCTGTAGAGGCCATTATCATCACAATAAATAATGCCTGATTACTTTGACTGACTTGATCATGTTTTGTGCCGGAATGCAAGTTATTACTTGCCATACAGATGTCGGTAAAATGCTTTAAGGGCCCACTAGTAGTTAAGCATTGTCCATAGATGACTATAAATAACATAGTTTGTCTAAAAGCACGTAAACAGTCATTGGTGCTTCTCCTACTGATCGGCAATCCCAGAGATATTGCAATGTCCTATGACTGTGCAGAGGACGCATGCGGATTAAGTTTTCATGTTTTTTGCTGAATTTGATAACTCTCAAATCTCAATGCATGTTTGCGTCACTTCATCCAAGGTTGTTGTAATCTGTTTAACCCTTCTGTGATTTTAATCTGAACAAGGCCCCTGCCCCACACAAATCTGCCATGAACCAAACAGATTGTAATCCCTTCGATGTTAAGTAATAATAAATGTAATAAGTGGCGCTGTGTTGATGGACACAATACTGTCGTGCAATGGAGTTTTGTTTCTTAACCATACAGGAAGGTTTTGCTAGTATTGTGCATTTTTTTGTGGCTGGATAATACTGAATAGAAAGTGTGATATCACATCAGTGGTAAAAATGTCGGTTGCAGTAATACTGTGAATGTACACAAAGCGGCTTTTCTTTACTGTAAAGTGGAAGCCATTTGTAAAGAAAGTGTTAGGAAGGTGTTGTCATCAATGTTTCATTTTAGTGAAACAGTTCAGAAATCTGGTAACTTCCTTAGCATGAGTTAGCATAACCAAGTATCAGCATTGGTAAAGGCGATACTGCTCCTCTATTTACTTGGTATCAGATCGATACTAACATATGCAGTATCACACACCACGAGCTAACAGGCTAAAGTTTAAGATGTAAAAATTAGCTCAGCATTGCTAGCTTGTATACAGAGTCATTAAGTCATAGTTTGTCTTTTAACAGGACACTTGTTATCTCTGTTGTTGTTTTATGACTTTCAGGTGACTATGGAGGCCTTGGATCAACGACTCAACACCTTCTTGGAATCATGGTTGGGTCCCAGAGGTAAGCGTCAACATAATGTACAATGTCTTCTAGGAGTTTGGCTTCATTAAAATGCAACTTTAAATACAGAAGACTGTGGAGCTATGTTGGTAGATCCTTGTTAATTCCACCTATGTCCTAATCTGATCAAACCTTGCCTATGACATAATATTATTTCAGACCAGAGGGTCCGGGGTTGGCTGCTGCTCGACAACTACTCGCCGACTCTCGCCCTCACCCTTGTGTACCTGGTGGTGGTGTGGACGGGGCCCAAATACATGAGACACAGGCGGGCGTTGTCGTGCAAAGGCCTCCTCGTAGTCTACAACATGAGCCTTATGCTCCTGTCGCTCTGCATCTTCTACCAGGTATGCGGGCACTCACAGCGATGGATAAACTGCAACGATTGAAGACAATCGTTAACATATTCACTCAAACCCCCAGTGTGTCAGTTTACTATTGTATCCATGTATTTTCTAATCCGTTTATCCTCACGAAGTTCACGGGCGTGCTTGAGCCTTTCCCAGGTGTCTCCGGGCAGTAGGCGGGGTACGCCCTGAACCGGTTGCCAGCCAATCCCAGGGCTTGCATAGACAAACAACCATTTGTGCACATACTCACACCTAGGGAAAATTGAGTGTTCCATTAACCTGCCAGGGATGTTTTGGGAATATGGGACGAAACCGCAGTACCTGGAGAAAATCTATGCAGGCACGGGGAGCACATGCAAATTCCACACAGGAAGGCCGGAGCTGGAATTGAACCCTGCACCGTGAGACCAACATGCTAACCGGTCATCCACCGTGCCACCCCAAGTTTACAATTGACTTTGAAAAAAAAATTGTAATCTATGCTAAAATCAATCAGACTTTCTGATGGCAGGGGAGCTTGTTGTCAGGCAACAGACTCCAGGACATCCTGTTCAGACCACAGACTCCAAACCATGGAACCTAATCACCACAGGTTGCATTGGAGATTTAGGCAGAAATGTAATTTAAAATACACACCCACGGAGATCATCACCTGGGTTTCGTGTGAGTCATCCTTCCCCACTCAGTTATTGTCCTAAGCACGAAATGTAGTACATTGTTTGCTGAGCAAGAGCAAGAAGAGAAACCAGCAGTCCCTCTTTGTTTCAGCTCAGTCTTTTGTTTAACTGAAGTTGCGGTTGGCATAATCAGTGATGCCGGTAATGCGTTACTCAAAAATAGCTGCCTTTTCAAAGAACCAGTAACACAATGCATTATTATAGCGAACATTGTCACGGTAATAACATAACTGCCAAATCCACTTTATTTGTCAAAGTCAGTCAATGACTCCCCGTAGCCCAAGGCAGATGTTGCAGCAAATGCCCAGCAAAAATATAGAAATAGACTTTTTTTTTCTTCCTTTTTTGGCAACATCGACTCGGCCGCAGAAGTGACTAATAGATCAAATTCCACTAGCAAAATATATAAAAAAATATATCTAGCAAAATAAATAAATTAAAACATCCAAGTTTGAAGAAACATCTAGAGCCGCACCATGTTACATTCAAGCTGACAAAAGTGCCAACAAGTTGTGCGAAGCTGATTTTGTTTTTGTGTGTGTTGCATTTAAAAACAATGTACATTATGAATGTTGTTTCACCATTGCAGTAAATACAGCTGAACAGCTATTAACAGATAAACGTATCACAATGAACGTGAATCATTGTTAAACAAATAAATAGGTTGAATAATTTTACTGTGCTAAAGCTAACCCTACGTTTGGGGAAGTCTGCGTGACCTTTTTTGGGATGGCAACTCAAGCGTATCAGAAGTGTGTAGTCTAAAGTGTGTCTCCGCCTCTTCTGGCTGACTTCTTGCCTCCCCATCTGCATTGCATAAGGTTCATTAAACCCTGTGCTGCATGTGAGTTGATGAGATCCAAAGTACGCGGCGGTTTGATTGCAATCAGTGATTTGTCGAGGTTTTTTTTTTTTGGAATACTTTTTGAACAGACAATCAAGCTACACCGCAGCCAGTTGTGTTAACACATGACTGATTAAAAAAACTCTGTCACCCGGGGATTCATTCATTCAACAACCGAAGCTTTTACTTCTTCTTCCACAAAAAAAAACATTGATTTGGGGCGCTGGCATTGAATTACATTTCTCAATCTAATTTCAGTTGAAGGCGGTCCGGTGGTCAAGTGGTTAGTGTGTCGACCTCACAGTGCAGAGGTACCGGGTTCAATCCCAGCTCCGGCCTCCCTGTGTGGAGTTTGCATTTCTGCCCGGGCCTGCGTGGGTTTCCTCCGGGTGCTCCGGTTTCCTCCCACATTCCAAAAACATGCATGGCAGGCTGATTGAACACTCCAAAGATGGTTGTTCGTCTGTGTGTGCGCTGCGATTGGCTGGCAAACAGTTCAGGGTGTCCCCCGCCTACTGCCCAAAGAAAGCTGGGGTATTCTCCAGCACTCCCTGTGACCCTTGTGACGTTAAGTGGATCGGAAAATGAATGAATATTTGTAGTTGCATTCATTTGTTCACAGGAAGCCTCATTGAAATGAGGAAGCAAAGGATTCTGCGGTTCTTATTAGGTCCAAAGAAATACCTCAAAGCCCACCGGATTGTTTTTCAGTCGGTTATCATGATGCACTCCGTTGTGGCATGATGTGATGTTGTAACTAGTGTTTCCTTTCCACGCTTTGCCATTTATTGGATGAACTTCATTGTGCTGTACATACTCATTGATCATGTAAAATGAGATGAACGCAGAAACAACGTCCAAAATTGATTTTTTTTTTTAAATAGCTTGTACTTTTGTCACCATACAAAACAAGAATAACCACAGTGTGAATCTTGTGGTATTGTGTGTGTTCATGCACACTTTATGTTTATCATATCTGATATTTCTGTATTTGCGTAAATACGACGCTTTCATTTGTTTTTGTCCTCAGCTCGTGTCTGCTCTGTGGAACAGCAGCTATGACTTGTACTGCCAGGACACAAACAGTGCACCGGAAGTGGATAATAAGGCGAGTCAGTAATACTGTACTTGCAATGTGCCAGTTCTCCGTGTGTCCCCCACCCCCTTCCCCCTCATTCTTAATGACACCAACAGTTACATGATCTGGTGAGGGAGCGCCACCAAAATCTTTTGGGGGAAAAATGGGTCTCTATAAGTGAGTCAAGTCAAACCATCGGCATGAGTGACAATCAAGTACCTACAAATTTAAACCGATGTCAATATCTCGGTATTGTTTTCAGCAATTCAGCAATTTTGTGACTCACCTAAACATCCCGGCACTAACAACATGCTGATTTGCGTTTCTCCGCAGGTCATGAATGTGCTGTGGTGGTACTACTTCTCCAAGTTCATTGAGTTGATGGACACCGTCTTCTTCATTCTGCGAAAGAACAATCACCAGCTCACCTTTCTTCACGTCTATCACCACATCAGCATGCTCAACATCTGGTGGTTTGTCCTCAACTGGCTCCCCTGTGGTCACTGTGAGTGATGGCAATACGCATTACTGTGTAATAGCAATACTTTTGACTTTTTCCTCCAGGCTGAATCGAGGTAAGAAGTGTCGAAAACTGATGAATACGGATACTGCTTAGAACACAGCATCGATCCAACAGAATGATATATCAGTGTTGAGGCTGTCCGATGAAAGCTGATAGGCCCCCATTTCGGCTGCTGTCATAAGGCTTCAATTCCGACATAACTTGTCAACTGTACAGCTTTTTCAGCACAGCACTTAGTTAGCATTTAAGCCAATTGCTCTGATTTGTACACTGTACCCTACGCAGCTGTGTCTTAAAAAAAAGAAGGCAAAATTGAATGAGTTATTCGCATGTGCCTTCCAGCCTACTTCGGGCCTACCCTCAACAGTTTCGTCCATGTGGTCATGTACTCGTACTACGGCCTGTCCGCCATCCCCGCCATGCGGCCATACCTCTGGTGGAAAAAGTACATCACGCAGCTCCAGCTGGTAAATTCACTTCTGCTAAACGTGGAAGGAAAAAAGACATTTGAGCATCCATGAAAGATATTTTGGGCTTCGGATCGATCTTGTCTTTCTCATCACCTTCTAACGGAAGTGTGTTTGTGCGTGTACATGTGTTCGTCATGTTTCCCCTATAGATCCAGTTCTTCTTAACAGTGTTGCAGACCTTGGGTGCCATCATCTGGCCGTGTGGTGTGCCCATCGGTTGGCTCTACTTCCAAATCATTTACATGAGCACCCTTACCGTCTTCTTTTCCAACTTCTACATTCAGGTCACTTTTGTCTGATATCTTTATCAAAAATACATTGACATTGTTAGCTGGATTTTTTTCCTGCCTATTGTCAAAATACAAGTGTTTACCTTTTTTTTTTTTAATCAGAGAGGTAAGTCAACTTTTCTAGAGGAAATATTTCTCAGCTGATTGTGAATCTGCCCTTGTTTTCCTTGTAGCACATCAGGTTTTTATACTACTACTAATAGTAAAAAAAAAAAAGTAATATTGTAAATATTTCTAAATGAACGATTTTTTTGCTGAAACGTTTACGCTCGAAATTAAACAGCATGGTAAAATATGCAAAGCATACGCTTTGAAAGCCAAATGTGAAAACAAAAAGTGAATTTCTTAATAACCTGATTTGCTGGTTAAAATATATTTTTTAATCAGCATCAAAACCTTTTAGTTACACTTAGATCCCAACCGTTTAATTTACACCCACCTCTGAAAAATCTGTTCCTAAACAAAACAATAACCAGAAATTTTAGACTTTAAACCCTATTCTTAAAACGTAATCCAAATCTTAAAATATGAAATTGTATTCCTTAACCTTGCTTTTAAACCTGAAACACTAACGCTACACTGCAACCTTAAACACTAAACCTAATGGTACCTGAACCAAAAACGCGAATCCAAAACCCTAACTCTGAACCGTAATTATAAACCCAAACATGAAATCATCACCTGAAATTCTCACCCGATCCCAAAACCTAAATTCTAACACAAAATGCTAAAACGAATACTTTCATTTTTTTGTTTAAATCTTTGGCAAATAAGTCTCTTCCGTGGACCTTGTAACGATCATCTTGTTCTTCTCTTCGCCCTTCATCACAGACATACAAGACGGACAAGAGGGGGGAACTAATAAACAGCGCTTCCCTGTCTACCAACGGACACTCGAAAAGGAACGCCACGCTCAAAACAAAGATGAACTGAGGCTGGATGAACACTGGCGACTCTCGGCCTTGCCCCTATTGACACTGATAGTTTGTCGGCCAATGCCGCTAAGTCAAGTCGGCCAAGGTCTACAACCTTCCTTGTATTTGCTTGTTGAATTTAAACTGACCAACTCGGCAGGCAGACTTTCCATGCATATTGTGAATGTGCTGTAAATTTGAAGCACACAGCGTTTCGGAGCGTCCTTGACATGTAACCAGAGAGCGCTTCTTGCTTCCTGCCTGTGCTGTTGCATAATCTCTAAACACTGTACTCGATGTCCTTTGTAGAGCCATGACAGCGCAAGATGCTTCTCATCAAATAGTTACACAGTAGACGCACTGATATGAAACATTAACCAAATCCCCAAGCACTCATTTTTAATGGGTTATTCAGCAAAAAGGGGGCTGTATTTATTATGAGCACGATCACACTGCATACACCACTTTGTAGACTTTTTTTTTTTGTTCATAGATGCGGTGCCTTCATGGACCTGTTTATTTGGTTGCTAGTGCTAATGTCACCACAGTGATGCTGGTTCACTCTGTGCCTGACTCGACTGCTTGTGTTTTGACATCATCAGCAATGGAGAGGAATCAATGACATTATTAAATAATTTTTTGAGTAGACGTGGTGACGTTTATTCCACTTCATGCAGACGAAGTGCGCTTCTTTATAATGACAACACAAGCAGACCGACGCTCGTTTCATCGCACACAGGAAGTCTAACCCACGACGACGTCATACTTGCTATTATAGAGTAGAAAATCTGACTGATGCATTTACTGTTAGTGCAGTGCATTGGGGGATAAAGAAAGGGGGGGGGGGGGGCGGACAATGCTCTGGTGTTTAAATTGGACATGATTCGGAATAAACGTTCCTCAAGCACTTCACAACTCAAGGAACCAATGTCAGATTTATCATTAAGTTGCATTTGTGTTGGAATGCCATTATACAGATAGACATTATGTACTCACTTTCATCCAGACTGGGGTGACATGACATGAGAGATCAATAACGGGAACACTGGTGAACACGCCAGCAATAAACTCACAGTACATTATCAGCAATACACTCTTAGGCTTTTAAAATGCAATTGTTGTCAGGATTTGGAACATTATTATAGACACGTGGTCACAACTCTGCACCTACATTCAATAATTTTTGCTTGAAATAATTGAATCTCAATTTAAAACCGCTTCTTCCCTCTCTATAAATCCTGTTTGATCCGTCCGTGTTCCGTTCTCAGGAAAAAAAAAGGGATTATAATAACAGCTGACGTGTCTCGTGTTGATATTTGAGAACACTGCGATATGACGTACAATGCGTACTATGCATGATTAGAACATGCTGTCAAATGAAACAATTGAAACAATCGTGTCATCACTTTATTTGAAGGAGAAAAGTGCACCTTGAGACAAAACCAGTATGAACATTCATTGGCGGGAACATGTGAACTGGAGCTGCTCGTTACGTAGTGCTCAACCACTAAGCAACATTACTGAAAATCACAAGAATAACTTGAGTTATTGTCACGTGCAAGCGTGTTTAGTTTTGACGTTGCTTTTTTAAGTGACGCATCAACCGGTGGTCTTTGTAGGTGATCGTGCGGGATTCTTAGAGTGGCTGATCTGAGAATGCGGTGTAACTCTTGACGCGTCCGAAGATGAAAGGCGTGTACATCTTGTTAAGGTCAAAAGCGCTGATAACAGTTTCTCCAGTCAGTCTAAAAAAAGAATATTGAAAATGTATTTTGAAATGTTCCTCTTTTTTTTGTAGTGGTTCAATATTCTGGGATTTAAAATAAATAAATCTGTGAAACATGTCATGCTTTTTAATTGATATATTGTCCATGGGCGTCTGCATCTGACAAAACGTTTATATTCATGCTTGAATGACACTTTCCATTCATCCTTCCAATTTGGAATATTTCCCAAATCGCTCATCTTAACGTCCCATGGTAATTTACCCAAAATGTTCCACCACTTTGCAACAACCCTCTTTGTGTGTGGCAGGTCTTACTTGTAAGTGATGTGGCAGGAATGGTGGAACCACGCCAGCTTATTGAAACTCTGGCGCCCCCCAGAGGACAGAAGAAGTCCCACGTGAAAAGTGTGCTCGGCCTCCGGGGCGGGGTTCCGCCTGCAGAACCGATTCTTTTGCATCTCGGACGATTTCTGGACGCAGGTAGACACACATAAGGACAAATTATTTAATTCATCAACATGTTACAAAAAGCAGTTTACTTTGTCAAATTAAAACAAACATAACGTTTCATTCAAGAACTAAAATCCTCGTTGAAACCACAGAATACTCTCACCTCCTCCTTTCTCTTGCGGACGACAGCGTAAACTTTGGTTTGGTTGTCCGTCTCCTGGGACAGACGGAAGTGACCGAACTTGACGGCGTCCAATCTGCAGAAGCAACACAGATGCCTATTGAAATAATGACACTTTCACTGACTGAGATGCATGCCATGTTTCTCACTCAGAGCTCTGAAGATGGTTAAAATTCCTCCCGGGTGAGGGAGGAAAACTTGCTACAACCCGGCCCCACCTGACGTTTTGAGTGCGTAAGCGAGGGACAATCGAGAGAGGCTCCTCAGGTGTGGTCAACATGAGCACGGTGCCATCAGGGAAAAAGCGCAGGTACCTGACAACACACATAAACAAGCACAAATATATTGACCTACTAGTTGACAAGAGCAAAAATAGTAACCGCGCGTGTGTGTGTGTGTGTCCCAAATCAACCTGTAGAAGTCGACATGATGCCAAGGTCGGTAGAAGCCATCCAGAGATTGCTCTCCCTGACGAATATACGACGTCCTGCTGATGTAGACACCTGCTCGGACAATGTGAGAATTACTTTCTTTTTTCTACCTCCCACTGAAGCATTGCCACAGTGCATAAATACCATCGAAACGGACACGGGGCCTCTGCAAGAACATCTCTCTCCAAGACAGGAAGTGTCCCAACTTGGTGCAGTTCCGTCCCCACACTCTTTGACAGGCCGAACGCCAAATCTCCGGATCCCTGCCATACACATGAAAAGGGAACCATCAAGGAGTGTGTGTGAAGGAATCAGTTATTCTCAAATTGACATCCTCTGGCTCCCTCTAGTGGTTCGTGAAAAAAATCACTGTATTAGAGTGACTTAAACGTGTTTTAATGCAGTACACTACATTTGTTAAGCACAGATCAGTCGTATTTACCCTTTGAACAACACAATTGAATTTCGCCTTTCAAAACTGAACACCTATTAGAGGCATTATTTAAAATGTAATTTGTTTAAAAACATATTTGAGTAAAATGTTATTTCAATATGTGTAATTTTAATGTATATTACATTTCATACATAATGTTAATTTCCGCAGTGTGGGACCAAAAAATGATATATTATGTTATATCTTATATCTAAGCAAAGTGTTAATGTCCTACTTTGCATCGTGTTAGAGTGGCTTCCAATCTTATAAGTGGCTCATCAGCTAGTTCCTGCGGAAGGCTGGTAAGGTGGTGGTTCGCCGCCCTCCGGGCGGCTCATCAGCTAGTTCCTGCAGAAGGCTGGCAAGGTGGGCCTTCGGCCCACAAAAGTGTTGTTGCTTGGTTCAACTTTTTGTTCATCTTCATTGCTTATCGCGAAAATAAAGAGATGTTTAGCTCTACTAAATAACTAACAATTTTATTGCAATGCTTGTGGGTAGACAACATTTTTTCGCTAAGATGCCCGCGCGATCGTAGTGAGCCACTGCCTGAGCGGCGCAGTGGCGGCGCGCAGCGGCGCGGTGAAGTAGGTACGTTTTGAAAAGGGACAGACGGAAGGACAGACCGCGTGCGGGACGACGCGCAATATATAAGATATAGAGAGAAGATAACTTTTACGGAGCCTCTTCTGCATTTGAAATACACTTGGGCCTCCTACGGTCCTGTATTTTAACCTTGGTCATCATGGTGGTACGTGGTGCAAAACGTTTGACAAGCACTGCAATACAGTATGTGCAGGCACGCCATTAGTCAAATCGTAACCATGATCAAAATATAGGTGCTTTGTAGTCAGCATTAGCATGTAGCGTCAGGGCTATCTGCACTTCCGCACTCACAATCGGTTTTTAAAGGTCGCCTTTATTTTTAACTACTTTGTTGTATTTTCAACACATAAAATTTAGATGACATTCGTGGTTGACATTTGTTTGTTTGGTTTGTTTATTGAACATAAAACATATACAGTAATAATTTGACAGAAAATAAGGTAGATAAAAAAGTAAAAGAAAGAAATCAGTCTTCATTCAACACAGTTATTATGTTCAAGGGAGTAGGATGAAGTAAAAAAACTTATCTAGTCCTACCCCGTTATGTGTTTATATCTACTAAATCATTTTTATATCAATCAGAAAAGAAAAAGTAATAAGAAGTCTCCATTAAGGCTCATACTTTACCCTTAACCGTGATATTTTCACAACTTTTGGTTTGTATCGGGATTATATACATCCTCACCCTGGCACTCTTGTGTCAATTTTCTCTTGTATTCATAATGGATATTGCAATACCTTTCTCTATTTATCAACTTAGTTCTGATTTATCATTATATTTAATGTTTAGAATTTATCATTTTAACTCTGATTGGTGTAGGTTGTTTGTACTATTTTTTTGAATTTGTTTTTGAACTCACATGCTGTACTTGTGACAGTAACGGAGAATATTCAGACAGAGATTAAAGAGTGTTTCATTCATTGTAATTTCAATCAAGCCGTGCTGAATTGTATGAAAATGGTCAAACATTACTTTAAACCTGTACAGATTTTATGATGTTGACAGTTTTTTTTTTTTAAACCAACATGATAGAATACAGTGTAAGCGGTGCTGACCTTGCACAAATGTAAAAGCCGCGGCACACCAATGACAGCTGCTCCAGGGCTCGCATGTCCAGGTCGCGCGACACGACCCAACGAAATATGTACATGATGATCTCCCGTGGCAAGGCTACGGTCATGTGGGAACACATCACCAAGTTGAGCATGGGGTGATTATCTCGGGAGAGGGAGTGGGGGGACAATATAACATGATGAGGATGCCCGCTACCTGATAGATGCACCTGAGATTTTTCCACCTCAGGGGGGCAAATCTTGGGAAAGGAAGTTGCCAAAGTGAGCTGCTGCTCAAAGTAGGCAACCAGATCCTCAATCTCGCCATCGGCGTCTCTCTCCTCCCTGCTGTGATACAACATATGAATGAATCTGTGAAAGTGAGAACTTCTCCTTTGCCGAGATAATGCAATACGGTATAGCCAGACATTTTAGAGTAACCTTTCATTGTGGGCAGGCTACGGCGCACTTGAATAATAATCATGCTGTCTAATCAGCATCTCGATATGCCTGATCTGTGAGATGGGATGGATTATCTCGACTAAGGTGCTCTATGATATAGTTTGGCAGATTTGCGGATTTCTCCATTGTGAGACAAATAAAAATTATCTTATCTTCTTATATTGTCAACAGTACTGGAGAGAACTAGGCCTTTCGTGTCCATAGAAACATTTAGATCACTTGAGTTCGGCTCAAGGAAAATGAGAGTAAAAACAAAAGTGGGGCATTCATATTTTTGTATAGACTCTACTTTAACTAATATATTTTCAGACCATAACAACACCAGACATTCAGTACCCCTCAAAAGTGTGGGGAAGATTAAAAAATGTACCGGTACGCATTTTTGAAAGCAAGGCATTGTTTTTTTCAGTTAATTCATTCATTAAAAAGGCCAGACATTGTTAACGTGGTTGAGAAAAAAAAGCACTGTGCTTTTCTTAAAAAAATGAATGACATTTCTAAGTGTGCTCCAAAACTGTGAATGGCAGTACATATTTGCAACAAAGTTGGTGACGCCAAACTTTTGTGTATCACTGTGTCAATAATGTCAAGCGTCTTACTAGTTTCCCTCAACTTGATCAGCTTCATGGTGGCTGTAGTTGATCTTTGATTCAATATCGGGCACAAGCTGCATAGCCAGGCGGTAGAACTTGATAGCTGCCATCAACAACAAAAAAGTTCTTATCATAAAATATAGATATAAACGTCGCCTGTGCAGTTAATAAATGACACGCGGAATTGACGAGGAAACACATTGGTATTCATGTGGAGTGGTGGTTAGCATGTCTGCTTCACAGTTCAGTGGTTTGGGGTTCAAACACCTCTTTGCGGCTTAGGACTGGCTGACTCACCTTCATAGAACGCTCCATTCTGCTCTTCCTGAACAGCTCTCAAGTACAGCTCTGCTGCCTGACAGGAAGAATCTTTCAAAAAGACTCACTCAACAGAACAGGTCCAGTCAAATATGGTGGGGACGTACCTCTTCCTCCCGAGCAATTTCTTGCGCCCTCCTCTGACCTGAGGCTCGCAGCAGCCTCGTATCGCAGCTCGGTTTGAGTTCGGACATCCACTTAGCTCGGAAAGCATTGAGCTGCAACTGCAGTTGAATCATTACATGTTAGACATCTGCTAATGGTGAATATTTTAGGGCTACTTATCCATTTTTAAACAATACATTATACATGATGTTAAAGTGGAATGAGCGTCATCCCAAACAATGTAGAAACAGTGATTTATGCTGAGCAAGGCTATTTATTTTACCTCAAGATTTGGGCCGTCAGAACCCTCATCTTCCTCCTCCAGCGTGCCACCAACATCCACATTTTCTTCAGCCTATTAAAAGTGGACAAACATTAACCAAAGACATTTATCACCGTGACCCTAAAGCTGATAAAAGAACAAATTTGGACAAACAACCATTTGACTGTCTACTTTAAACCAGTGATTCCCAACCAAGGTGTCAATTACTCGATTTCCCTGAATTCATCTGTAAATTATTTATTCAGTAGAACTATATATTTGTTGATCTAGTGATGCCAATGGTGTTACAGTGACAGGCAGAACAACTAAATGGTCATCCATAAGATGGTAGACGGTGCAGTTGTCAATTAATATGATAATTGGTTAGTTGTGGATTCATTTTGACCGATCTCGTATCCACTCCCCACCATCCATACAACAGAATAAGTCATGGCTTCCAGCGCATGAGCATATCAGCTTTGTGTTCAACTAAAGACGAAGATTTTACACTGATTGACATTGTTGTTTGGTAGTGTGTCATATTTATTTTTTGTCATGTAAATTATGGGACTTGGCTCGAGAAGCACTGGTGTAAACACACTATTTTTTTGTCATGTAAATTGTGTGGCCCGACTACTTTACCCTTACTATTCATTTATTGCCGACAGTATATTTAGAAAAGTCTTGACCTATAATTAACATTTTATATACATACAAATTGTGCATGATTTATATCACAATAGTCTTTATTAAATGGGTAATTTCTTTCATTACAATAATACAATATCCACATCATATTGCTCTAGTGTATTTTGTCATGTGCCACATCTATAATTTTGTAGGTATACATTGAGCAGCTCGTTAACTTTCACAACTAACCAATAGCGACCCTGAGCTTTATATGAACTGATCTTGATCAGTTTACTGCCCTGATTTCTCCAAACCCCCTCAAGGAGCCTCACCTGCCTGTTGGGCCGCTACTGGAATCTTTCGTTCTGCTGCCAAGCCGATCGGCTATCAGCGGGTGACTACTCATACTCGGTGTTGTTACCCAGGAGTTATATTAAAGCGCCCTTGTATGCCCGGAAATGTGCTGCACAAGTCTTGAGCTTCTATCATTAGTACGATCATGATGATGATGATGACTGTTATTATTATTATTATTCGTATTATTATTCTTATTATTATTATTATAAGAGTCATTAGATAGAAAATGAGAAAAAATGAATTCAACTAGAATCAGTAACCTCGAGTCATCGTTTGTGCATTACTATGATATGATTGACAATCTACACAGACGTCATGGGGGAGGAGGAAAAACGCTATTTTCAGCGGGCACGTTGGTATTTTTGTTGATCATGTTGTGACAGTAACTTAAAAAAACACTAAAGCAATTGTGTTATTAGGCCAATGTTATTGGACTTGGTAAGTTGGTATTCAAATGTGTTCAAATGAAACACTGCTAAATACGTTCCAGTATTTCACAACTTAACTAGTTAGTCGCTTGTGGACATGAATGTTACTTGCAGACAAGTGACGACAGACGTGTTGGCTAAAGTTAGCTAAGTGCTAGCTAGACGACTAGCTTGCTAATGGGGAACACGCGCGGTGACATACCATAACAACTTGTCCAAGAAAGTCCTTTTAGTAAACACGTGTCTTCACCAACGTTCGGCAAGGCGTTTACAGGTCACGGTCGGAGAAACGGACCACACAGCAAACATATTTACGAGCTCGCAAGAACGCAGCCATTTCGATGGAAGGTCCGAGCTGAGCCTGGAGACTGAGAGTCAAGTAATCCGGAAGTCGCGCACCTGTATGCCTTATTTGGATTGTCACTGTTTAACTTTGTACATGCCAACTTTACGAAATGAAGTCAAGTAGGTTATTTTACGACAAAAAAATCTTAACACCTCGAGTGACCTCGGGTCAACGTTAATGTTTTCCTCACACTTTTCGAATGAATTGTGCAAACGACACATTTACAACTGGCAATTTACACTCTCAACCATGGTAGTATATAAAATAATACCTTTGTGGTACGAACATTTCCATCAACGCGAATTTTATTGTGAGATTCTGGGGAAATCCTTTCTGTCTGGGTAAACAGGATAAAAACGATTTTTTAAAATTAACCACACTCAAAATAGTTCACACTCACTCATTTCCGCATAAGGGACATAACTCAAAAGTCCCGCCCTATTACATGCATTTGTACTTCACGTTTTTCAAACCGACGAGTTGTTGCTGTATATACAGTAGTACAGTATTTAATCCCTGCATCATATTCCAATTTATTATTGAAATGGGTCTTCACATGAACTTTAGATTCAAGAGTTGCTCGCTGTAATTCTTCTGCCTTCATACATACCTGCCTTCATACAACATTTTAAGGGCTGAACATGCATTTAATAATTTGTTGTAAAAACACTCAAGTCGAACACATCGTGACGAGGAAGATTACTATTAAATTCAACATTGTGTCTTTGGTATCAATGACGAGCTGTGATTTGTTGTGAAGGTGCAACAAATATCGCATTCAAACATCGCGAGATTTGGGTGAATCCGCTCCCAGCGAGATTGGGCCTGGTTTTGATTGCATTTATATTGTGTGAAGAACACACAGGAGATGGAGATGTCCACAGCTAACCCGTGAAGGTGTAGTTTTGCTACAATTTGTTGCTCATGTTTGACTATGTGCTCGTGTGTAAGTGAGGCGAGGAAGGTGAGAAATGTTTTGCTGTTTTAATTTTAACACCGCTCGAGGGTCTGTTTGGTTCTGTTGCATACAGTAGCGCTGTTTGTTTTCTGTCCAGTGGATCGGAGTCAACCACTTCGTGTGTTCCAATTTGCTTCACAAAACTAGGACCGTTCAACCAAAACGTAACACAAATTACATGGTTGGGGGGAAAAAAACAAGCGACGACGAATACATTCACGGGATTTGCATAATTGTGCTAACTCTATGTTTGCTGGCTTTAAATGAAAAATGTTTAGACATTATTGTTATGAATAGAATGTGTGTACGCTTGTTCGCGCAGGTCCCGTTACTCTTGTCCAAGTACCGGACATGCGCCACATGACGCTGAAACGGCGCTACATTTCATTAAGTGAAGTGACCCAACTCCCCTCTGCAGCCGATTTAGTTGAATCTGGACATCGTAATCCCCTCGAAGGGAGGATTTGATGTAAAGCTCTTATGATGAACAATGAAGTGGCAAAACAGTCGCATTTGCCCTGATGTGTGGTTCCATCCATGCATTATCCAAATTGCTTATCCTCACGAGGCTCGCGGACCTGCTGAAGCCTATCCCAGCTGTCTTTGGGCAGTTGGCGGGGTACACCCTGCACTGGTTGCCAGCCAAGCACATATAGACAAGGAACCATGCACACACACAACCACACTAAGGGGCAATATAGGGTGTTCAATTAACCTACTACGCATGTTTTTGGAATGTGGGAGGAAACCGGAGAACCCTATATTTACACAAGAAGGCCGGAGCCACGATTCAAATGCTTGACCTCTGTACTGTGAGGCGGACATGCTAACCAGTCGTCCACTGTGCCGCCATGTGTGTTTCCATTGTAGCTTAGTCCCTGTCATGCTTGTATACAGGATGGGGCAAAAGTAAGTACTGTAGGAGATGAATGGAACAGAAGAGGTCAGAAAGTATGGTGGGGAAAAAAGGAAGGCAGAAACGTTGGTTTCAACCAAGTAAGGATACAAATTAGAGATGAGAGCATTATAAAGCTTCTCTAAAAGAAGGAGATGTTCTGGAAATAAGCAATGGGGTCAGGTGGTAAGCAATGCCAAAAACAAAACAAAAAAAAACCCATAAATGTAATACAATGAAAAAAGTTTAAAATGTAGTCCGTAATTGATCTCATGCAGTATGCTAAGAATCATTTTCCTATGCTTCCCCCACCCCAGCCGGGAGGAGTCAAGCGCATGACACAATGAGTCCTCCAGCTCTACCTGTGGACTTGCGGTGTTGTCACAGGACCTTTAGCTGGATTCAGCAGCAGCAGGCAAGCAAATCTCAGCTCCCAACCCAATTGACCTCTTCCCCAGGGTGAGGGTATGGACAGACGAGCACAATGAACAGATACAGCACCCTCAAACAACTCGGGGACGGCACATATGGCTCAGTCATTCTCGGACGCAACCTGGAGTCCGGAGAGCTTGTGGCCATTAAGAAGTGAGTGTGTGTGTGGTTTGTTTAAACTTGAACTGTGGACTGCGTTGTCTAACTGTAAAGTGAACTCAAATAATGCTTGGCAACGAGAGCATCAATGAGAATATCTTGGTAACCTGAAGTATGTTTTGCATTTAGAATGAAAAGAAAGTTCTACTCGTGGGAAGAATGCATGAATCTCCGTGAAGTTAAGGTCGGTAATGCTGTCTGTTGCACAGTTGCACGTTTTTCCATGATTTGCATAACACAAATACAATTCAGAAGAAGAGCAAAGGAAAATAATTGCATTGTGTTTTTGCACTTACTGTATTTTAACGACCAGAGGGTGCACCATATTTAGAGGCCCGGTGTCAGTTACAGATGCTCTTTCTGTATTAAACACATACACAAGACGCACTATGTTAATGGAAGCAGGCCTGATAAAACGTACGCCACATTAAACCCCCACCCTAATCTTTTGAGACCTTTAGTCTTCAGGCAGTCTGCGTGTGTTGGTAAAGGTGTCTACCACAACACATGGTGGTAGACGAGCCCAGATAATCACTTCAGCGGCACCACATTATTTTTCTCCTGAGGTGAAAAGCCAGGACTGGCATTTATTTATTCAAGTGGACCCTTTTGTCTGTATTTGAGAAGTGAACTATACATTGACGGACGCTGGAGTGATGTGAAACACTCAGTTTGTTGTGCTTTCTTTTCACACTCAGACAGAATGTTACACTCAACCCACAGCGGCTCTTAAGAGTCAAAGGTGATTCTCGTGTGTTATTGTCAGCTCTTTCCCCCCCACCTTGAACTTGTGGACCCCGTTTCTGAGAGCTTGACTTTTTAAAGCTGTTGGAGATTTATCCGGCTCAAAACTACGACAGCATGTCAAGTCATCAAAAGGAAAAATCCCAGTATGGCCTCCTCACTAAAATGTAGCATGATGAAACCTGAATCATCCCTGTGCATCCTGCCTTGCGATAACAATTTTACCTTGTTTTTAACTGCACGTCCGTATGTACGTAATTTGATGCTGAAAGACTTGTCTTATCATTTCAGTCTTTAAAGAAGCTCAACCATGCTAATGTGATTAAGCTGAAGGAGGTCATCAGGGAGAATGACCACTTGTACTTTATCTTTGAGTACATGAAAGAAAACCTGTATCAGCTAATGAAAGACAGGTACTGTATGCCAACGGCATTTGGAAATTCTCACTTCTCTACATTTAGTGGGGGTATTTTTCTTCCTTCTTGCTTCAGGACTCGGTTGTTCCCAGAATCTGCTGTTCGAAATATCATGTTTCAGATCCTCCAGGGCCTTGCATTCATTCATAAACATGGTTTGTTGTACCACAGCACCTTTGAAATACTCAGTTAAAACCCATGTAACGAGATACGGTAATTGGGCATCTCTTTTAGGATTTTTTCACAGAGACATGAAGCCTGAGAATCTTCTGTGCATGGGCCCAGAGTTGGTGAAGATAGCCGATTTTGGCCTCGCCCGTGAAATAAGATCTCGACCACCGTACACAGACTATGTGTCAACCAGATGGCAAGTGAATATTGTCTTGAAAATTCATGTATCACTCACTGGCAAATTAGGTGGCTCCGGTCTCTGCTCCTTCTTAAAAAGAGGGATCCAGCACCCCGTTCTGACAATCCAGAGGCACTGTCCCCGATGTCCAGAATGTACCCTGCCTCTTGCCCCAAGTCAGCTAGGATATGTTCCAGCTCACCCTGAGGAAGACGAGCAGTTAAAACAAACAGACAAATTTAAAAAAATAATAAATCCAACCAGTATATGGGGAATTAAGAATGTATTTCTGGACAGGTACCGAGCACCAGAGGTCCTCCTCAGATCCATATCCTACAGTTCCCCCATAGACCAATGGGCAGTGGGCTGCATCATGGCAGAGCTTTATACCCTCAGGCCTTTATTCCCGGGCTCCAGTGAGGTGGACACCATATTCAAGATTTGCCAAGTTTTGGGTACACCAAAGAAGGTAACATTTTCAGTGTGTGAGCTGGATCGAATTAAAGTGTAGCTGAAATGAAATTCAGTTTTAATTTGATCACAAATATGAGTGTAACATGGAGGTCTTTATCATTTTCCATCTAGAATGATTGGTCGGAGGGATTCCAGCTAGCCAGTGCCATGCATTTCCGATGGCCTCAGTGTGTTCCCAGTAATCTGAAGACACTGATTCCGAATGCCAGTCCTGAAGCCATCCACCTGATGACTGACCTGCTTCAATGGGACCCCAAGAAAAGACCAACGTCTGCTCAGGTAAGCCCTGAGGGAATTTACATTTGTGTTCAATTCTGGCAGTCGAGGGTATATACAGATGTAATGTACAGCTGTGTGAATGACAATTCATATCGGGTGGAACTTGCTCTTAAAACAAAATAAAAATCAATAATTTAAGAGAAACGGGAAGAACAAATGCAGCGCTCCTGGAACATACTAATAATGCACACAATTTTGACATCTTCTGTAGGTGTTATATTGTGGGCTCAAACAGCTTGTTGGTATTTCTATTCATTTCAATGGGGAACGATGATTTGAGATACAATAATTGCTTTTGTACTGTATCGTCAGTTTATTTCAAAAGCAAAAATATTGACTTGTACGATATCGTGTGCAGGCTCTCAGGTACTCGTACTTCCACGTGGGCCAGGCTTTGGGTACCCCTCAGCAGATCCTCGAGCAGGGCAGACCCCAGTCTCATCCGTTCCCCCCGCCGCCACCATTATTACAGTCCCAACAGACTCCACAGCAGCAACCGTTACATCTGAGGCCTGTGCCTCCCTCTCAGCCACCGCCAGCGCACAACCAACACTGCACCCCCTCCAGGCCTGTGCAGCAGCTCCAGCCCTCCCCAGCCCCGCCAGCGGCATACCAACGGCACATGGAGCTGGTTCGAGAGCAGCAACCGAAGCACCTTCTCAAGCAGGAACCCAGAGAAGGAACACCACAAATTAATTTACCTTACATTCTTGACAAGAGCAAGGTGAGACTCTCCACGGTCACATTTCAGACCTAGGCTCCATATTTTCTACTTGTGCCACTACATATATTTGCAATGTTTCTCTATATTTTTATACAGATACAAATGTCTCTGTCCCATTCAATTTTATTTTTCTATTCACAGACGAGGCAGGAAAGTGACAACACAAACCCGCTGACCTATCAGATGAAAGCAAAGGGCGGGCGTCGCCGCTGGGGTCACAGCACAGGACACCTTAAAGAGGACGAGTGGGACGACTACGAAGACACTGAATTGACGCCATCGAATATTCTGGGAAAAAGCAACTCTTCTAAAGAGAAGTTCAGACAGGCAGATGAACCACTTAGAAGGTGAGACGATTGATTCACAAAGTTAATGTTGTTTTCTTTTTTTTCTCTCCTTCTTTCAGATTATTAGTTTAACTCTAAATCATACCACTTTCAGCTTTGCAGGTTACATTTTGCGTACCTCATGTGTAGTACTACATGATGCTGAGCTCGACTGAGTATATATGTTGCATGATTAAAGGAATACATTCCCCAACTAGTGTCCTGTGCCCCACAGATATAGCGACATTCTGGACTTCAGTCACCCTAATGGCAAAGAAGAAGCACCTTTAAACCTCAACAAAGCTTCGGGCTACCAGGAATCAGCAAGGACTGTGTCTGCCAAACAACACTACCTGAGGCAGTCTCGATATTTACCAGGTATCAATTTATAAATGCAATGCCATTATGTTTGTTTTTAAAATCATTCTCCATGTGCCTCAGGGATCACCACAAAGAAAAACGTGACCATAAACGTGAATAAAGACATGTCTGGAAGCCATCTTTGGGGCAACAGCAGTATACCATTTGGTGGCACACTACCAAGCAGAGGTCTTCATGGTAATCTCACTGTAATCATTGCATCTGCTGACACCATTTGTCGCATTCAAATGTATGTAAAATGAGAACAAAAGTCATTACATCATACGCGCTCCCACTTATCTGTACCGTATCGAATTGAATCAAACTGTATAGAATTGTTTCGTTCTCAAATCAAACCTTTCTTGAATCATTGAACACCCCATGTATCGAAAACTGTATAGAATTGTCTTTTGTGGAGAGATGCAAACCCCCGATTTCTTTACAAGTAAATACAAAAAAAACGTTTATTAAATGTAGTGGACAGTTATTAGAATATAACATGTAATAAAGCTATGAATGAATACTTTTTACTTTGCCCCATCTGTTTAAATTTAGTGCAGTTGTACTTGAGAGTTTGACATTTGTACTACTGAAAAATGAAAACCACCCAAGCTGGGATTTGTTTTGAATGTTGTTTTGTCATTGTAATTCTCAAATATTCCAACTAATTACAGTCAGTCAATTAAGTATATTTTATTTATTGTATTTGCTGTCTTTCTTTGGGGGCTTGAAAAGGCACAAATACAATTCCAGCGGGAAGCTTGCCAAGATTTTACACAAAAGATGTCGGTTCTGCTGGTCACAGAGGTCATCAGGGTCCTTCTTTGGAATCAACAGCATCAAGTTAGGATTCTTCATTATTATTATTATTAATTTTAATGTTTTATTGTGCACTAATTGCATGCCCATTTTTTTTTTTTAGATTATGCAACATGGCGATCCACTCGGAGCCAGAGGACCCCCTCCACCAATGTGCCAAACAAAAGCCCCCCTTGTCTGTTACCACGTGTACCGGTACAGAGCATCCATGGGCGAATCGACTGGTCTGCCAAATATGGACACCGCTAGTGGCCTGGAAGACACTCTTTAATTTACCTCCCAAAGAGTAATCAAACGGTGTCCATATATCTTAACAGCAATAATGTTTGCTTCACGACACATAGCATGGACGTGTGTGTGTGTGTGTGTGCACGTGTGGTTACATGCCATCCCCCCAAAAAAACGAAAGAAAAATTGCACCTCTGTAATATAATTATATACTCTCCTTTCTGGCTGTTGTTACATATTGTTTTGTATGAATTATTATTGGACCTGTTTACCAACATGTAAAAATGAAATGCATATTATGGGGGTACTGTGAGTTGTTTACAAACAATGGATTACTTTGCTACTGTATATTACTTTCTATAAATATGTGGCTACTGTATATTACTTTCTATAAATAAGTTGCTATTTTTTTACTTTAATGCTGATGTAGTTTGCATGTTTTTTTTCTCCAAATAAAGTCATGGCAGTGACTTAGCTTTCCACTTGTGTTACATTGTTGTGATACAGTATACCATTATTGAACATTCAATGGACATGTTTTTCAAATTACATTTTGACATGTACCCAATGGTGGCAAATATCGGTTTTAAAAGTTGAGCTCTCTATGGCATTAATGTTGCTAATTCGTTTTGTATTTGTTTTAACATGCAGGATTTATTTCATATTATTTTCTGTTTACTCACTTTAATGTGTAAGCATTTTAAAAAATCTATACAGTACATGTTTTAAGAAACCAAAATTAGCAACAAATTAGCAAGAGTTAATTTCAGTATAAAAGACTCTTATAAAAGAGTCGCCCACATGCCACCAAAATATGATGTATAAACTGTATTTAGTTTGACACAATCAGAAAAAAAGGAAGGCAGACTGCCACATGCAGCGCCGCAATTGGATGTGTCTGAAGCTTGGAGCTTGACTTCCCTACGTTTCTCCTACAAAAGAAAAAAAGGAAGGCAGACTGCCACATGCAGCGCCGCAATTGGATGTGTCTGAAGCTTGGAGCTTGACTTCCCTACGTTTCTCCTACAAATGGGCCTTGAGCTTGTTTGGAGGTTCTAGCAGGGGAGCGCAGCTACTGGTATACCGATGAGTGGTCGTCCGTCGGGGGGACGTCGTCCGCTGCCACCGAGCGCTGAGCTTCGGGAGGGACACACATGGAACGGTGAGGGAGGAAGGGGACACCCGCCTAGCCAGCCAGATCAGCCGAATCAACCCTAGCGATCAATGGGGTGACAGATGTCGCAGCCAGATCGCCCTCACATCCGACAGTAAAATTCAGAGCCAAGGCTACATATAGCCTACTTAAACTGAAAGTCTCACGATTACGGTGTCGATTAATTTTCGCGTTTCTGGTGTAATTACCACGTAAGATCAGAAAAAAATCACATTTTATTCTTAACGTGTGTCGACAGACCGCGATCGACTTAAAAATAAAGAGCAGTAAGCCAGGGAAAGCACTTTCCCAGCATGCTTAGGGGAAAATGAAATATGCTAATTTCAGGCCTTTCTATTGGTTAGCCTCTGCCAATAACATTCGACGGGTTTAAACACTCCTCACGCCTTCCCTTACAAATGGAATTTGGAAATTGCAAAATCTGCCCACTCTTCATCCAGAACATTGAGGAGGTGACGCATGTAAGTATGGGAAATAATGTTAAACGTCGTATTTTTAGTTGTGAAAGTTGTTCTTTTTTTCCACCCACCATATTTCTTTTCAACTTTCAGACCAACAGCCATGAGTGAAAGGGTAAAGCTGCACTACTTCAATGGGAGAGGGAAAATGGAGTCAATCCGCTGGCTGCTCACCGTTGCAGGAGTGGAGGTGCGTGAGTCTTGATGCCAAAGCTACCACATCAATTGGCTGTATACCACTGCCAATCATGACGATGAACACTACGTATTTTATTTTAATATCACAATCCATGCAGCATATTATCTCATTATGCTCTGAAATGAAAGTACAGGGAAAATAATTCAAGGTATTATTAGTCAATCTAATAATAACAAACAGAGAGAGCAGCTGAGTACATTGGTGCCACTCTTTCTATCCATTTTCTAATCCGCTTATCATCACAAGGGTCGGGTCGCAGGCGTGCTGGATCCTGCCCAAGCTGTGTTGGGGAAGTAGGCGGGGGACACCCTGAACTAGTTGCCAGCCAATCGCAGGGCACACATAGACGAACAACCTCACATTCACACTTGGGACAAAGTGTTCCATTAACCTACCATGCATGTTTTTGGAATGTGGAGGAAAACCCACACAGGCAGTGGCAGAACATTCAAACCACACACAGGAAGGCTGGACCCAGAATCGAACCCTGCACCTTTGCACTGTGAGACGGACGTGCAAACCAGTCCTCCACCGTGCCGCCATCACTTTTTTAAATCAAATAATATTGAGAAAGTTCTTAACAACATTATTACATTAGCTTCCATAAATATGTAGCACTTCACTCTTCTGTCAGCTCACCCCCAACCATCTCGATGGGGTTTAAATCTGTAGACTTTGTGTGTCCACTCCTTTTATTCACATTTACCATTTTGGTTTAGAAGTCACTAATACCAAGTTTTCAAGCCCCGATCTACCTCCATTGTTGCAGAACGGCTTTGAATGCTCAACTCATCTCTTTTTTTTTCCTGAAAAATATATGTATGTACAGTTCTGAAATGTACATTATTTATCATTCTGGATAGTATACCACTTTCCCGTGTATCATTTCAAACTCTTCATTGGACTAGAAACTCATGATTTTCAGGAATGCACTGGAGAAATGTATGCATTGTAAACCATTTGACGGGTAGTACTCCTACGTTATTAACTTTTGTACTACTTGACGTCCACAGTTTGATGAGTTCCTTCTGACCACCCGAGAACAGTACGTCAAACTGCTAAATGGTGAGTGACTTCATGTGTGTGGGAATTGGTCACTGTGTTCTTTAAATCATGTTGATTCATCACTTGGTTTACCTCAACTAAACAAATGACTCACCTGAGATTAGCCATAGCAATGAAATGGCACAAATGACCTTTGCACAGGTGAACTTGGTCCCAATGACTCAGCTTGTTTTTGTGGGTGTGGCTCTCTCTGCAGATGGAGACCTCATGTTTCAGCAGGTCCCACTGGTGGAAATCGACGGAATGAAGCTCATTCAAACAAAGGCCATCTTGAATTACATTGCAGAAAAGTACAATCTGCATGGAAAAGACATCAAAGATCGTGTTAAGTATGAACCACAAATCGAATAATTTTGAAATAGTGGAACCTCTAATGTTTCCAACTGGGAATTTATTTTATTTTATTTCTTGATTTATTTCATTGGGACAGTCAACACAAGAATAAGCAGTGTAAATGCGCAGGATAATATCAATATAAAAAAAAACAATATAAATAATCAGTTTCTGTCATCATTAGCTGAATTTCTTTTATTAGTATTCATGAGTTTTAGACAAGTGAATAGAATAAAGCTACTCAACCTTTGTTGATATGGGGATGGAACATTTTTGTTTCATCCGATATATCGATTAATCGCCAAAATACTTGAGAGATTAATGAGATTATTGAAATATTCATTAGCTGCAGTGGTTTATCCAAGTCCTTTCCTCAATCTAGCTCATTATAGAACTTCATGATTTCCTAGGAATATTATTGTTCTCATATGACAATAGAAACACTTATTAATAGTGTTGCATATTTAAGTAAGGCGGCCCGGTAGTCCAGTGGGTAGCACGTCGGCTTCCCAGTGCAGAGGTACCGGGTTCGATTCCAGCTCCGGCCTCCCTGTGTGGAGTTTGCATGTTCTCCCCGGTCTTGCGTGGGTTTTCTCCGGGTGCTCCGGTTTCCTCCCACATTCCAAAAACATGCGTGGCAGGTTGATTGAACACTCTAAATTGTCCCTAGGTGTGAGTGTGAGTGCGAATGGTTGTTCGTTTCTGTGTGCCCTGCGATTGGCTGGCAACCGATTCAGGGTGTCCCCTGCCTACTGCCCGAAGACAGCTGGGATAGGCTCCAGCACCCCCCGCGACCCTGGTGAGGATCAAGCGGCTCGGAAGATGAATGAATGAATGAATATTTAAGTAATATTATGAGCTGGAGTGCTGTTTTACGTCTTTTTGTCCCTATTTATATTTAAATGGCGAGCCCTTCACATTAATAGTACAGTGTGATCTGATGGAATAAAACAGCATAAAAATTCCAGATGAATACATAATATACATAATATCAGGTTCCACTGTGTTGTTGAATGCTTCATTAGAGCCAATTTAACATTGACCTATCCTTCAGAATCAACATGTACTCCGAAGGACTAATGGACCTCATGGAAATGATCATGATACTGCCCTTCGCTCAAGACCCAAAGTCCAAACTGGGCAACATCGAAACCAAAGCAAAGGAGCGCTACCTGCCCGTGTTTGAAAAGGTAGCATCACATAAGGCATAAGAAGTTGGCCTTCTCTAGGCTCGCTGTTTAAAAGATTGGTTGTGTGCAGCAACTGTTGAGCCACATTTACCTGGTGGGAGGTCGGCTGAGTCTTGCGGACGTGCTTCTGATGGAATGCACGCTCATGCTGGAGGAAAAGTTTGTGGGGATCCTTGCAGACTTCCCTAATGTCAAGGTGTGTAAGTGACAAATGAGTCAATCTAACTAGGCGTGTGTAGACTTTTGAGATCAACTGTAAGTGCAGGTGTGACATTCCTAGTGGTGTCTCCTTTTAGGCTTTTCAGGGCCGCATGTCAAGAAATGAGGCCATCGCCAGATTCCTGCAGCCGGGAAGCAAGAGGAAGCCTCAACCAGATGACATTTACATCAAAAGCGTCAAGGAGGTCCTTAACTTAAACATAACATTTCCATAAAATGCTCTAATGGTGTTGAAAAGCAGAAATGACTCTGAATGTGTCGCCCATTAAAAGGTCCATTCTCTCTTCAAACATTGCACCATTTATTGATTTCACCAAACAAATCATGCGGCGGTGGTTTGTTCAGTCAAAATCTCTTGGTCCATTAGGAAATCAATGATGCAGTTTCCTCTGTGATTGATCTAACATCTATTTAGCTTTTGTTCAAACATCACTGAAGACAGTCTCCATCTCAGACATTTTTTCATCTGTCCAAAATTTAAGTATGAATTCTTGTAGTATTCCAATTACATATTGAAGCAGGTTTGCTGAAACCTTTTTTTCCTACTCTAGGAGTAGGCAATTCATTTTTATAAGGTCCTCTGAGGGCCTTAGTACATCTTTCTATCAAAATCTGGTGCTACAATCAAACAAATGTATATTTCTTCTTTGTTGTGAGCATGTGTCAGTTCAATTTTGATTTTTTTTAAGCATTGCTGTTTTTTCATGGCGGGCAGGATCAGATGCTCGCCATAGGCTCCTCTGCGCCCCCTCTCTAGATTCTTGCATCTCTAGATTCTTGCAAAGCATGAAGCTGCTCGGAATTCAAGCAAAATTGTCATAAAGTAAAAAATGTTGGATTTGTGTTGTCAAAATCAAACTTGGAATCATGTATCATGTCAAACTGCTCGTCTGCATCCTCTCTTCAATCACACCACCATCTGGAGCAAAAGTCGGAACACCATCAACAAACTGCAGAAAGAAAGCGGCCAACATTACACAACCTCGAAACCAGTGAGACAAGTGTTTACAATGTGTCTTATGGATCACGTCAGAGTTTAAAATTCTGACCTTAGAACCGTCATAATTCCAGCTGGCACCAGTTTGCCTGACTTCTTATACCTGGTCCCCATGACCACCGCAAGGAGCCCAGACGCAACTGATAAAACAGAATTGCGGTAACTTTGAACAATTGAATGCCTCATGACTGACACGCATACATTGTGTCTTGTGCCAACCGAATAACCAGGGCCGGCTTGACTATTACACAACAGAGGCAAAGGTTATGGTTGCCGTAGCCTTCCGTTAGTGGGCGCACTAAAATTTTCTTGACTTTTCTTTGATGACTTGCTTCTGAATGATTAGCCTCAACATGGTACGATAGTCATTAAATAACCACTTTCATATTTTTGCAACTTTATTCCACGGAGGGGTCTTAACAGTTTTTGGATCATTTGTAGCGATTAGGCCAAGGTAAACCGACTGGGTTTACATTACCCGAGTCCACAGACAAGTGTCTGAACTCGTGCGAGAGTGTGAGTACGTTTTCCACCCGATACTTACACAGTGACACCTTGATGTCGGTGGGCTTGTTGGAGATGTTGTAAGCGCCATAAGCAGACAGTCCACTAAAGACCAAGCCGGCCATCAGAGACATGACGCTGCCTTCAAAAGACACACGATAATGATCACGACTTCAACATTGTTTTTTGCTTTCGCCTGTCAAAGATAACACTGACGGAGCAACACTACTCTCAACCTTTTCTCTTGTATCCCATATATCCTCCCAGCAAGATGGTCGCTGCATAGCCATATCCAATCCAGTCGATGGCCATTTAAGAGCTGCGACAACAGTTCATATTGATTAGGTTTCATATCAATGTAACATTTAAAACATGAAACACAATCAAACATATCAGGGTGAAACTTGTGGGTATCCATACAGCCTTTGCAGATTTTTTTAAAAATCTTTTTTTTTTTTTCATGCACAGTACATTAATTTTTCAAGTACACTTTAGTTGTACAGTTTCTTTTTAAGTAGGAGTACTATAAAATACGTTTGTATTTAATGTTCGTTTTTAACAATTTATTAATTGTAATATTCAGGTGCAATGCATTTGGATTTAATGATTGTTTTAAGTTGTTTTTCATTTCCTATATTTAAGCACAGCCTTAGTTTTTATCTGTGCACAATGTTACAGTATCTTGCCAGTATAATAAGTGTTGATGACTGAGCTGAGGTGCCCGAACAAGGTGACGAAAGTTAAAGTTTAATACGTGGGGCTTAAATCTATGTTCCAAATGGACACAAGCTTTACTTAAAAAAATCAAAATAAACTACCATTCCTTGATCAGAGTAACCTTTTTTATGTTAGTTTTACCACGACACTGCAAAGCCTGTTGCAATTGGGGGCTCCTCGTGGTCGCAGGGCTCTAAGCAGGTGCTTCGTTCACTTTTATTTTGGGCCGGCTGTACAGAATTTGACATTAACGTGCCACCTCGAGGTGTATAGTAGATGCAGCATTTCAACAAAAATATATACTGTACTTTTTTGAGCGGTGACATTTTCTCGAGTTGACCGCTAGATGTTGCTATTTATTGAACATTATGACGCGACGCACACTCACTGTATCAACTACTGTATCCGGCGACTGTACAAACAAAATATTAACGATACGAACCGCCTGTAACGTAAAAAGTGCGTTTTCAGGCTTTATAAGTACATACCTTGCGTATAAACGATGCAAAAGTCCAGAAAAAAGGCTCCTATTTGACTACACTTCCTTGTTCATCAGGAAACAGTCGCACGCATGCGCTGTATAGTCAGTGCTACGTTCAAATACAGCAATAAAGTAGAAAATTTGCGGCTTCTAGTTTTACGCAACAAGTCGTTCGAAATGTATACAGCACAGGTATTCAGCCGTCAACTGCATGAAACAGTTTTAAATTCCCTCCAAATTGTCAAAGGCCACAGTTCAAGTTGAATAAAAATAGCCCCAAAGCATGATGCTGCCACCACCATCCTTCACCATAGTTTTGGTCCACTACGCTAAACATTCATTCATTCATACATCATCCGAGCCGCTTGATCCTCACTGGGGTCGCAGGGGGTACTGGAGCCTATCCCAGCTGTCTTCGGGCAGTAAGCGGGGTACACACAGGCAAATTCCACACAGAGAGGCCGGAGCTGGAATCGAACCCAGTACCTCTGCACTGTGAAGTCCACGTGCTAACCACTGGACTACAGGGCCGCCTAATGCGAAACATACCTTTCAGAATTATGGAGGAAAAGTTCATTAACAAAATCTCCCAAAACACATATGGAGAAGGTGGAGTTATGTAGACTTTTTACACATGGTGAGTACATTTTACTTTTATTTATATATTTAGATCGATTTAAAAAATCTAAATTTCATTTTCGCTTCACAATTAATTCTATTATTTAAAAAATAAAAAAGCTAATTGAAACTTAAAACCAATAAGTGAGAAGTATAAAACATGTTTTAATAAACTTTTTTTGGGGGGGGGGGGGGTTGCCCAATTAATGGACCGAATTTTACAGTGATGGCATCGGCTGCATTCGAATCGCTCAGCTACAGCTAGCCGTGATTCTGTACAGCATAAGCACTTTACAAAATGGATTATTAGGGGTCTCTTAATTAAAAGTGTAATTGATCTGTGAGTTGGATTAAAGAATGGAGCTGGCCGCAGCCACCCTGCTTTAGGGACAGTCTGTGAAACATCTTAGTGAAAAATTGAAATTGTGAAAAGCCCCATAATATGTAAAAGGTTTTAAAGTCTAAGGGCTAATTGAATACCTCCATTGGGGTGTAACTCAGAGCTACACAGAATTCTGATAGGATGAGCCTCCCTTAGCCCCGGAGTGGCGCCATCCCTGAACCATCCATTTTGTATGCCACAGGGCACAGAATGATAAACAACCATTCACACTCAGTCACACCTAAGGACAATCTAGACTCTAAATTTTGGAGTCTTCAATCAGTGCACGTTTTTAAATGTGTTAGGAAACCAGAGTACCCAGAGGAAGAACATGCAAACTCCCCACAGGAAGGCTGGAGCTGAGATTCAAACCTAGAAACTCGGAACTTTGAGGCAGACGTGCGAACCACTTGGATGCTGCGCTGCCCCCAGAATGATTTCAGCATTTCTTTTAACAAATAAACAAAAAAAGCCACTAAGAAAGTTAATGGACCATGGTGATATGGTGCATTTAACAGTGTCTTTAGAGAGCACAAAAATAAACTAACTCATCAGGCCAGCCATCCGAGACAGACAATGCAAAAATGGGCAGGAAAAAATGTGACCACCTGGGATTTTTGCATTTTGTTCAAAACCCCAACACGTGTGCGCATGCGCACACACACACACACACACACACACACACACACACACACACACACACACAAACACACACAGTGACTCTTTCCAATGGGAAAACATCTTTATTTCACTCCGACTATATACCCATACCCGCAACACATTAAGTCTATATTTTGTTAAAACCTGTAAATTATATCGCATTCCCGAGCAAAATAAGCCACTTTGAGTGTAGAAAGTGAGCGCACAGGGCCGCTGAACGCCTCTGTGACTTCAAGACTGTAAAGAGCCGCTGACGTCCTCCAGCTGGGGGAGGTACGAGAAACCGCTCCTCCAAAGAGAAGGCACACGTTTGCGCAGAGTTGGCATTTTTTAAATGCTGTCGACAGAAAACAATTCCTGACAGGACAAAAGTTCTGACAAAATATCTGAAAAAGCTTCACATAGGAACCAGGAAGATGACTGAACTGAGTGAAGTACAGCGTGAAGTATAGCAGCACAGAGTAAAAACCGTCCATTTACTTTACCTTAGATTAAAATAGATCTTTGACTAAATCCGGGATTGCCAATGTGCAAAGTGAATTGTGAAAAAAGGAGATACAAAAGATGACAGCATCACGAAAACAAAACACAGACAGTGCTTTTCATAATACAGAGATGCGGAAGAGTATAATACAAATGGCTTTTTTTTTTAGTTTGCATGGCTTTGTAAGCTTTTTTTTTGCTTTAAGCAAGGTAGATCTTGTCATGTGAGGAGTATCATGGTAACAACACAAACATTAAGAGTTCAAAAGCAATATAGAGTCAAAACAAATAGTGCAACATGGCTGGCATTGGTAAAGTATTGCTCAACATAACACGTGAACATTATGGCAAAAATCACCAAGTTTGGCAATTTGCTTTTTTTCTTTCTTTTAAAGCTGTTTTATTTTAGTGTATCAAAGGGGAATTCTTTTTTTCTGCTGTTGATTTATAAAACCTCTGAGGGTTATTACATTTGTACACATACAGTACATGATGCAAGAATCAAACAGATCATTAGTATTATGAGCATTTTTAACAGTTCCTCTGGGATTTATTTTTCTAGGTTTTGTTTGCAGTTCATTTTTTATTTTTTTGCATTGCGGGCCAGAACATATGCTCTGGCACGATTATTATAGCCCACTGCCCCTAAATTTGGATGCCCGCTTTCGTGGAACAATTTATTTAGTGACAAGCATTAAGGAGATTAATTCTCATGCCTTTTCTTGACATGTTCGTTTTTAAACAACGTAATGCATATATTTTCCAAGGGAAACATTCATTTTGACTATTAAAGAGATATAATTATCCTTTATATTACAAAAAGTGCCGTAGGTATCAGGCTGATAAAGCCCTTCTGACTACTGCAAACTAGAAGTATGTTGCATTCATCACACACCAAGTCATTTAAAAGTTCAGTGGAAGACCCAAAGTAGAATGCCCCAAAATGCCGACGGAGAAGGGCGATGACAACCATAGAACATTATAAAAAAATAGTTGTGAAACGTCAAAATGATCAGAAAAATTCAATCCACCTAGCCCATTATCAACGCACCCTGATTGGAGGTCTGGCTGAGCTGGAGCCGATCCCAGCTAACTTTGGGCGAGAGGAAGCAAAGTGTGTACTGTAAACTGGTTGTCCGTCTACAACATGGCAAATGTAGACAATCAGTCAGCTTCGTTCTCACCTAAAGACAATTAAGCATTTTTAATGAAGCTAACAAGCATGTCTATGGAAAGCATGATGAGGAAGCCAAAGTACCTGGAGGAAACAACTTCAACTTCACAAACTAATTAATTAGTTTGTGAAGACGGAGAAGATTATATAACCACTACTACACAGCTGTCTATTCCCTTTCCATTTTTTTCAAAGCATGCATTTCAATTTTTATTTTTCCTAATTTTTATCGGGTGTTCAAGTCTCTATTCGTATGACAACTAAGGAGGGTACAATGTTAGTGAAAACACTGTCATATGGCATGGGTTCACAAGGTTTGATGATGAGGACTGTCTTGAATCAATGAATTCCGTTAACATTATTTCCGACTTGAGGAGGAATCTTTGAGAACAACTTTTAAGTCAGTTGCATCACAGAACAGAATAGAGGTTCCAAAATGAACAACCTTAGTGCAAATTCGGAATGTGGAAACCTTCCATCCATCCATCCATCCATCCATCCATCCATCCATCCATCCATCCATCCATCCATCCATCCATCCATCCATTTTCCAAACAGCTTTATCCTCACAAGGGTCACGGGGGTTGTTGGAGCCTATCCCAGCCGTCTTTGGCAAGTAGGCGGGGGGGGGGGGGGGGGGGGACACACTGAACCGGTTGCCGATCGCAGGGCACACAGAGAAAAACAACCATCTGCGCTCACACTCACACCTCGGGACAATTTAGAGAGTTCAATCAGCCTGCCATGCATGTTTTTCGAATGTGCGGGGAAACCGCAGTACCCGGAGAAAACCCACGCAGGCCCGGGGAGAACATGCAAACTCCACACAGCAAGGTCGGAGCCTAACTCATGAAATATATGAATGCTGTCCCTCTGAAGAATGACTTCTGTTTGAGTGTCCAAGATAAATTCCATGGGTAGAGATTGGCCAACCTCTGCTGGAGCAATGAGGAGCATGCGAGGATACACGTCTGAATGATTTGCGTGATTTGGGAGCGGGTGAGGTTAATTGTTATTTTTAGCTCGAATGAGAAATTTCATGTTTCTTTTGAACAAATCCACTGTTGTTTCCCCAAAACCTGATCGTTCCGGGAAACAAGTCGTAGCACAAGACGAATAATTCTTTGCATCGGTTTAGCACAGTGAGTCACGTGTAGTGCGAGCGCGTGCGCCGGCGGCGTGTTTGTACTTTACGTACCGCAGTATTCTGCTTCTGCAACACAACCTGCGTGGCAATACTGAAACATGGCACCGCTTTTGCGCATCTTATGGCCGTGCGTTAAGGAAGCAAACTGACCCACAGCCAACCTAGAAGAGTCCCGTACACCCAGGTTCTCCAGTACACCTTCCTGCCGGTGTCAGTCAGCAGCAGAGGCAGCGTCAGACCCCCCAAGATGAGCACGGCCGGGAGGGTTTTGGAGAGTCCCAAGGGGGAACGTCTGCCCTCCCCGGGGAAGCTGCATAGTTTGACTGCGTTGCCACGCTTGTAGAAATCAGCCAGCAGCCTTTGAAAAGGGAGACAGATTTGTGAGGAATGTGCACAAATGCTGCTGCAATTTAACACTTCACATTGCCTTCTAATCATTATATTGAAACAGCCCCATTTGCACATCTTGTAATTCTGATGCATGCGTTATTCACGAGGGAATCTAGGTAACGGTTGATAAAACTTGGACTTCCAGATCCAGACTGACAAGATGGTAATGGCGAACCAACCAGATATCGTGATCATAGATAAAGGGCAGATGAAAGCCGTTGTAGTGGATGTAGCGGTCCCAAGTGATGGAAACATCAGGAAGAAGGAACATGAGAAACTCGAGAAATACCAAGGGCTCAGAGAGGAGCTGGAGAGAGCCTGGAAGGTAAAGGTGACAGTCGTGCCTGTGGTGGTCGGAGCACTCGGGGCAGTGACCCCCAAACTAGATGAGTGGTTGCAACAGATCCCGGGAACAACATCGGACATCTCAGTCCAGAAATGTGCAGTGCTGGGAACAGCAAGGATACTGCGCAGAACCCTCAAGCTTCCTGGGCTCTGGTAGAGGACCCGAGCTGAATGAGGGACGGACACCACCCGAGGGGTGAGATGAGGATTTTTTTTCTGTATATACATGTACACACACACACAAGTGAGATATTTTTGCATAAATGCACTTTTTCCATGAGAGGCCACCCACCCCTCAATCAGACAGCATTAAGCAATTAAAAAATTGCATGTCTCAAACATTTTTACAATATAATGTTATATTTTACTATTAACCCATTTACCAATTACTCACAATTCTAGGGATATAAAAATGAATGAGTGTATTGCAGGACTGTTGACAATGTACTGTAAGTGCTCAGTTGGCTGCATGAAATAACAGCGCTTGCCATGTTTTGCCCTCCACTGCCAGACACCCACACACACTCAGACATTTTCTCAGCAGACAGCTTATTCATAAAACGTTGACCTGTGCCAATTGTGCAAAAGAGCAACATAAAAAGGTGAGAAAAAGACGTTTCCATTTGTGCGTCAAATCTATTGAACACACTAATGATATTAGCGGTACTTTAAGATGAGTTGTCTTCCGTTTCTCACAGCACTTTACCAGAATGTTCAGATTAGAGATGGAGCACAAAGTATGATGAAGTTGGATAAAACAGGGCACTTTCTCCATGGCTCAGAGGCAACATTCTCACATTTGTCAGGTGATCATGCTGGCTGCCAGGCCTTTTCTGTACTCCAAATGATTGACTTCAAATTCTAGATATGTGGCAAATGATAAAGTTCTACAATTACATAGGAGGACCTGGAAATGATTTGATATTTAATATTTAATTAGCAATAATGTGTTTTCCACAGAAATATTGTTTCTGCTGATAAGCTTTTTTTGGACTGAAAAACCTAACAAATACATCAAGAAAAAAATTGGAGCAGACGTCAGTAGTGAGTCTTTACAGATAAGCTAAAACTACATGTGCCGTATACAGAGCGAAGTATTTGACTTAAGTTATTGCTGTGTTTGTGCTTTTGCCCTGATGTTTTGTTTGGGTTGATAGTGACGTCAACCAAGCACAAGCACGACGGGATGTTTCAATGGGGGAGTGTACAAGCAGAATATGACTGCTAGTTGACTTCGATGCACGTATACTTACCGGTCCTTAATTTCAAAGCGCTCGTGCAGCCACCGGCGGAAGAAGTGTGGCTCGGGAGGAATTTCCTTGACATCCACACGCTCAAAGTAGATGTGGACCCTCGGACATTCTTTGCACAGGAATTCTGCACGGCATAAAACAAAACAAAAAACAAACTAATAATAAGGAGACTAAACAAAAACAGGAAGAGGCTTTCAGCAAAGCAGCACGTAAGGGGTGAGTCAGTTGCTCTTCCATGAAGTAGGGTTGTGCACCAAGTGGTTCCGCCAGCGGTAAAGAGAGAACAATCAAAGTTGGATTAGTCTAACTGAAGAAGAGTTGTATTAAATCACACCTCCACTGAGGCACTTATCACCTGGGAAATCAAGGATGGAATGACCAAGAACCTTGGCTCTTTACAGCTTAAAAGAGGGGGAAATTAAAATAAAAGAGGCTACATGTGATTCTCCTGACAATTTAAACTTCCTTTTTCCACAACATCCAATCGTATCCGGAAAACTTGGTGCAGCGGCCAAGAGGGGAAACCAAGTTGAAGTCAACAGCAGAAAGCCATTTTACTTTGAGCCTAACATGAAATATGGACCGTAAATAAACACTGAGGGCACAGTGAGAGTGAAAAAAATATCTTGGACTAGGACTTCCTTTCTTTTATGGGGGGGGGGGCATCATGCGTTTTTGAGTTGCTCTGGCTGCCTGCCAGCTGATTGTTTAACTTCAGAATAAAAAGGCAACTAAGGGATTGATGTGCATACGCTATTACTTGTGAGGCTTTTATTTTGATATTGGGATCGTGGCACATTGTGTCCTACAAGCAACCATTACGGTGGATGGGTTGACTTTGCTGGCTCTCATGCAAATGGCCGCTGCTTTTTTTGGCTTGCACTTCTGATACACATTCACAACATGATCAAAACTGACTTGGCGTTTTAGTTTGACTTCCTAAAGGCTGCAGAGATTGAACGTGCCGGATGTGGCCATGGGCCCTACTTTTCCCAGATGTGCTGTATGTTCATCCATCAGGTCACTGGGTCGGGAAAGAAATGAAACCAAACAATGATCTCCGGTGCTCACCTGAACCAGACCAATATTTTTGTGTGCACCCCACAGAATATAAGACCCCGGAATGCTACCATGGTCAGAAGGAGGAATAGTTCCGTCAAAATCTCCATTGATGCAAATACTTTGAAAAAAGACCTACAATAAATTGTTCGCAGGAATGACTGCCATTCAATTTGTCAACTGATTTTGCCAAGAAATGTTGCGGTGACCGTTTTTCGGCACATACTATTAGAGCAGTCTCAAGCAGAGCGCAATAAGCTGCTACTGTCAATTACTGATGCATAGGCACTCAGCATGCAGACTGGTTTATCAGTAGTCAGTCAACAGCTGGCGCTAGACTCTCATTCACCGACTCCCATTTCACTGGCCACACCAGGCGCAACTTTAACACCACACACTCTAAGGTATTATAACATGAAATGTGAGCATGGGGACCTCAAGTGGACAACAATTTTGGTCTCCTCTTACGTGCAGAATTGGTTGCTTAGTAATTACTTTAAACCATGTACACAATTAATCCATGGGATAGTCTGTAAAATAATCCATTCTCAAGATCTTTGACCGCTGCGAGCCTACATGAATCCAAACTTGTATTTTTCCAAGTACACGCACACAACATATGAACTTGACCCAAATAAAATTGTTCACTATGTCCTGAGACTGAGAACCTGAACGATTATCAATCTAGTTTTCAATCTATTTGAAATGGATATGATGGCATTAATTCATTACTGTTATTTCAATTTGAACTATTTCTTGTTTTATATTATTAAACGAGCATGGGATTTATTTGTTGGAAATTTCATTGTAAAATTACCATAGTTTTAAATTATAAAAATATTTGGAAGGAAAAAAGAACTTTGTTAATTTTTGATTTCACCTATTGTGTCTGAGTCACAAGCAGGCACGCACGCACTCACTCAGGGTCAACTTCATCCCATGACATCAGGAAGTGAGTGAGGAGAAAGAAGTTCTACCATCTTTCATCTTTTTGCTGCTATTTATTCCCGACAGTGAAGGGATGTTTTTTCTAAACCCTGCCAGAGAACTCGCTGAATCACAGCGAATTGCAGTAATGAAAACAAATCCAAAACAGGGAGTCACGCTGTTTACAGGAAATCACCCAATGGCAGTAGGTTATTTTGCCTTTGTGATTAATTCCTGAGGGCTTGTTCAGAATGCCAAATCGATCGTACAACAATACGTGCGACTGTGTAAACACTTGATAAACAAAGAATGCTTGGCAGCTGTTGTTCCCGACCGACTATTTTAAAAGTGGCTGTGAAATTGAATAATCAGTCGTTACAGGTACTCTTTGCTGTTTCCGGAAACAATTTTGAATAGCAATTGCGGCTGTAGGCTATGTAGGAAAATGCCACTAATTAAACATGCAAGAGAGATCACAGTCATGTGTCGACTCCTGATCATTAAAGAGACCGAGCATTTGCATTCCATGGCTACTTGAAAAATGACAAAACGATTAGATCAAAAGAGATAAAGTGTTGATGAGAAGTAACATTAAAGTACCTGGCATTGAAGGTGCTGGTTTTCTTTGGTTGTCAGTGCCAAGCGTTCCCTCGTAGGCCACTGTGATGTCATAGACGGCATCCAAGTGGGCCCTCATGGTCTCCAGGGCAATATGTGAAGCTTTCATTCGGGGCGTTAATGTGTGTTGCAGAACAGCCAGCCCTACAGAACAAAGACATGAATTCAATTGGGTTTGTTTTGCATCTCCTGGTAAGCTTCTCATCATTTTCATGCTGCTCATCAGCTTTTATGCTTGCAGATACATGGATGTATTTGTGAATGAAATTGCTACTTTAGTGTGAGGCTCTGGTAAAACCAAGCTTCTAAAACATTACTAAAAAACAGACTTAAGTGTCAATAAAATGTTTTATGAGGTTCAAGAAATTTTCTGAATTTCAAATTGCAAGACTTTTGGGCTGAACTTGCCTGCGATTATTCCACCAATGACGCCGAGTTTTCATGAGTGTGCTATTGTTGTTTTTCCATCGCAACTTTACACGATAACTTAAATCAACGTTGTCAAAGGCGTAGGCTCATGAAAAAAACATATTTCATAAACATGTTTTTTTCCCTCTTCTTTCAGGGTATTTTTCTAAATTTCTAATAACTGTCATGAATCTTGATGACTGTGTTTTATCACAATTTGTTCAGACTTAGGAGCAGAGTGACTCCAGAACAGAATAAGTCAATGAAAATGCTTGGGCTGAGACGTCACTTACTGGGGAGTACGTTCAGTGTGGAAGTGGCATGCTTATTTACTCACTAATACCACTAACATTCACTAATTGCAAATAATGTCATGTGCATGTCAGCTCCTGTGAATGAGTTGGATTAATGGGAGGCGGGAGGAGGGGAGTGTTACATTAAAGCTGGGGCTCAGAGATATAGATACACTTTGTGTCTGCAGCGCATGAGAGCATGACCTCAATACCTCATCAAACATCAAATGAAATGCATTAAAGCAGAAAATCCAGGAAAGTTGAAAGTGTTTGAAGTCACGCAATGTAAATTAATTTTATTCAACAACTTTTCACTTTATTAGACTTATTGTCACTGGTTTGCGAGCGTCTACGCACGCAGCGAATGTCGTTTTCTCATTGGGGTTCGGTCAAGTTTGCAAAGGTGTTTGCAAACACTTAACGGTCAGAAACACTATTTATTTTTATTATTAGCATAAGACTAGTATGAGCTCCCTACATTTACATTTTCTGAACATTGAATGAAGGTTAATGGAACTATTACATTATTGGTACTCAATATTTTCGTCTTAATAGTTGGTCTTTAATTAATTTATCTTTAATCAATTTAACTGCTGCTTCTTATTTAAAATAGTTTTTTTTAAAAAAATCAATAATTGTGAATACAGACCGATATAAAATACTGATATTGTCAGTTATTTTGACCAGTTTGACCTTTTCATAGTTGCACTGCTTTTTAAAAGTTAAATATTGTATTTTAAAATAAAATTACTTTAGATCAGCCTTTTTTTTCTCCAGGTCTTCATTTTAAATACCGGTAGTTAAAAAAAAAATCAATAATTATCAATAACGACCAAGACAAAATATTTACTTTTTAGCCATGTTACCCAACCCAAGGTGTGTTTCGTTGTAGTTTATTCTTAAGATATTTAAAAAGCACAAATAAAAAGACAATGTGTGTGTGTGTGTGTATTATTTATATATATATATATATATATATATATATATATATATATATATATATACACGACATCAACATTGTTCCATATGAATTACTTATATTACGATGCACTTTTCAGCCATATTGTCCAGCCCTAATATATACATACAAAAACGAGACACACACACACACACACACACTTTTTTTGAGAGAGAGAGAAGGGGTTTGGGGGTGCACGCTTCCAATTGCTATAATTTCCGATTGGAAAAACGGTATCAAAATTCCAGCAAATTGGAAGTCTCCCACCCAGTGACAAATTGTGTTGAACCTTTAAGGTTCCACTGTAATTATTTGAGCATGCAATAACATCTTACAGACTTATATAGTAAATGCTTACAGTATGTCGTGGTCAAACAGTTACTTGCAACGATGACCAGAACTCCTAGTCAGCTGTTTAGAGATTGTGTGTGTGTCATCAGCATGTAGCAGTGTAGGCGTCGCAGTTTGCAGTCAAGACAGTACCTTCTTTAGTAGCAAAGGCCTGACTATCGGCGATTACATTCTTGAGCTCGGGATTATAGCGTGTTCCTTCTGGAAAAACGACGAGGTACATCTGTGGGAAGACGACATGTTAAATTAAGCACCCAATTTGTGGCAAGTAGGGTGTATTTGGCAATGTATCTCAAACTAGAACCCCATTTCAGTGTGTGAGTCATGGTATCAAGTGGACCCCTGGTTCCATAACTGTGTCCTTCTTCACAGCACAGTGAAGGCAAACAATTGGCTACACATGGGCGCAGCAGAAAACAACAATGCGTTGACCATTTAGACTGAGATCCTATTTCAGACACTATGATTGTCTTACTGGTGCTCCCAACTGATTCTGAGAGACAAGCTTCTTCTTCATAGCCTCTGCGTTAAACTTGGCACTTCGTTTCACGTAGATCCCCCCATGCTGAGATGAAAAGAGCAACATTATGACAACAGAGTACAAACCTGACATTAAAGCACTTACACAGGGGCATTACCTGAGAGAAATACCATCCGTAGAGTGGAAGCCACTTGAGTCCTTCTTTAAGAACATATCTGACATGGCCAAGGGCACTCTGCCTGATCGCCAACATGTCAGCAATGATCCAGTCCACTGCAAGAGAGATCCAAAAAGACTTTATTCCCATTGTGTGCCACATTAGATTATGTTTCAGGCACATATATGCACACATGGTTTACCTGTGCATTGATGATTCGACAGATAGATCACATTCTCTTTGGTTTTTGGTATATCTCCATATATGACAATCTAGAATGGAAAGAGATAGAGCAGGTTAGCATTTGTTTTGAAAAAGTACCACATTGTACAGACTAGTGGGTGGTCACATTCGACATGGAGAAAAAAGCAGCATTCATTGATATCATGACCCATTTTGAAAGCGTGTTAAATTTAGAATTTGACCAAAGTTTGGGGGTGGAAATAATGTGGCACAAAATGTGGGAAAAATGAACATATCAAACATCACAAGAGGTCATGAAAGCCAGCATCTGTGTCTTCTTTTTTTTTTTTTTTCGATGCTGATTTTTTTTCTCTTAGAAGAGAATAATGTTGGGGGGGCGATATCTACTGGAAGCTATTACATAAGCGGACTGATTTTAAATGAGAAAAAGATTACGCTACAAACATTTCTGTGCGTTTCAGTATCAAAATAGTTATAGACTCTCAACTTTAGCCACCTGGACAACTAAATATTTTGTGTTGTTACCTTTTTTGTGCGTTTTTGTTCACAGGTTTGTTTTGCATCATTCTCACTGGCTTTTCAGGACTCCCAGATGGAGCCAGTTTTGATTTGCATACAGTATTGTACATATGAAGATGGCGCCTGAGTAGGCAGCCTTCGGCAAGTGCTCTTCAAGAGCCTTGCTTTTTTGTTCTTTTTTGCTGTTTTTGTCTTTTGTTTTGTCACATGTTGTTTGTTGTTTCATTGTGTGGACCTGATATGGACTGTTTTCAGCGCTTTTTGGCCACGACATTCGTCAAAGGAGCAGTATCTGTGCTTGGTGGTTGCGCCTTCTCGGCAGCACGCCTGTACCAGCACAGATTTTGATTGGGAGGAATGTCGGCGCCATTGACTGTCGGTGCTGGACAGACCTGGGGCGCTTGTGTTTTTTGCGCCAGTAATGGGCAGCATTTTTCACAACCCCGATTTGTTCAGTGGCTATGTCAGCGCTGTTGGACAGTTGGCGTTGGTGCGGCTTGATGGATGGCCGCTGAAGTTGAGGATGAGGAGAGAGGAGCGTTGGCGAAGAGCGCCGATGCGTATTTGGAACCGTGAGTCGCCGCTTGGAATTGAAATGGATTTTCATGGGACAGGAGAAGTGAACCAATCTCTTTTTTCGTCAATGGATGCTACAGCTTCTTGTTGACTTTGAAACTTAGCTTGTAGCTGACGTGTGCACATTTTGAGCATGACGTCTCTGATCCACTGGTTAAAGGACACTTTGATTCTCTCCTCTTTCATCTCAAACTGCTTCAAACAACAAAACGTGTGACGGAAAAGTGGTTAGGACTGCACGACTGTCCGTGTTTTATGTTATGTGTTGTGTTTATTATTTTACTTTATGTTAACTGTTTTGTAAAGCGCTTTGTTACAGCTGCCGCTGTTGTGAAAGCGCTATATAAATCAGCATGTATTGTATTGTATTGTATATGAGTATACATTTGAGTGCATCTGTTTTTGCTGTTTGGCAAAAAGGCACACTCAGTGAAAAAATTATATGATACTTCTCGAGCTGCTGACTGGTAAGCTGCCAGATACATTAGTTTTCACGTGACCTATAGGTAGTGCTGTGTGTGTGTGTGTGAGAGAGAGAAAGAGACAGAGAGAGAGAGAGAATACCGCCTGACTTTTTTTGTTTTTTAACTTGTGTGACTTGTGTAAAACTATGTGCAAGATGCATACTGACATTTCCAACAGCTTCCTAATTAGTCATTAGAAAGTGAGTGGGTTTTTTTCTGTTGAGTTTACCTGATTGGGCTGTTTTACAAGAACCGAGAATGTACATTTGATACTATAACTTGTCAAACAGCTGACTGATTAGCTGCCAGATATTCGTCACATTAAATGGAACTAAACGTAGAGTATTATACCGTGTTTTACATAAATAGTTGAATCCAAATTTTGCTTGTGAGAGAGTGCTTGAGATGCATAATCACCTTTAATAACAAAAACATTTAGACTGTAAAGTGTTTTACTTCTACAATCATGTTTGACGTGTCACTGGTACAGGTTCCATCAAAAGGTGTGGCCCACAAAATAAAGGAATGGAAACAGGCTTATCTGGTTCTGTTTGAAGACTTGACAGTCACAAGATATTTCGAAGCATGCAACATTCAAATAGATTTTTTTGCCCACGAGTGTCATTTAGAACAGGTGAACAGTAATAACAGGTGTACAGGCATAACTCATACTCGCCTCCACCCCTGTGTAGTTCTCGAAGAAGAAGAGGACCATGCTCTGGTAGATGCAGTATAGCCTGTCGTCTAAAGTGTGGTACAGTCTGGCCGGCAATAGCGTGGAAAGAAAACGCCAGGCCCCCCACGAGAGCAAGTAAACCGGTGCCGTGCCCAGCAAGACGGTTGCCGGAAACCAGTACCGGAGCGAGTGCGTATGCACGACAAGGGATAGGAGCATGTTGCCACCTCACAACTCACTTAACCAACACTCTCACAAAAGTCCCAAACTGTTTCACTTACACTTACTTCTCTCACTCGCCTCTTGGCCTACTTATTAAAGCAAACTTGTCCGCACCAATCAGCATTAAAAAGTAAATGGCTAAAAGCTAACTTTAACCTTGTGTACATGACTCACTAAGTCGAGCCGGCTTTAATTATTCATTCGTGCTGGCATACGAAACCGAATAATTTATCTTAAGTTAGTTAAATTAAATGTTGTACGTTGCAGAGCTAAAACGACACCCCAAAGCACAAGCGGGTCTACTGTACAAGTTAGTCCTTATCGTTAGCCTACTCTACAAAGTGTGTAATCATAACACTAGTTTTAAAATAAAACCCTACATTAAAACATGTCATGGCGTAAGTAAATAGGATAGCGAGTCCGAATTTTAGCTACGCGGTTGCGAGTGGGGGCAAAAAATGTACAAAAATAAGTTGTTTCCTCTCATCGGTTAGCTGTCAAGACCTAGCTTCTTCTGGCAGCAAATGTCATAGACATTACACACCGGCATACGTAACAAGGATGAATATGATTGGTCGAATTCACTAATGGGCGTTTCTAATCCTAAAGGACCACACGAGTGCAAATTACAGGAAAATAACATCGACTGTACCGAATTACTGTATTTTATTTTTTGTTGTAGCTGTGTATTTGAAAGATTCAACAATACAAAAATACGGTCCAAATTGCATACGTTTCAGAATGTGATTGCAAAACAGTAATATTAGTTTTTATATTTTTCCTTTTGTGAGTGACCGAGCATCAATCTGCACGGTGCAAAATGCAATAGTGATGGGATTTTATACAACACTATAATTTGAGTTAATTACTCAAGTTGATCAATTATTCCATTGTTTAATAAAAAATAATAACTTATCTGTGCGATAAAACCGAATGATGCACCTATCTTACAGGTGAGTGTTGCCCACGGCTATCAATTAAGTGGAATGAGCACAAAGTGAAAACAAAAATACACCTCTTAAGTGTTATATTATTTACATATAGAGCATAGAGGGTATGATCATGTCAAAGTGAAAGTCGAGGTTCCCTTCATGAATTTATTATGAATGACTATCTTCACCTACATGTTGATGATATCACTTTGCTCATAATTCACTTTATGCCAAACTCATTTTACAATCTGACAGGCTGCTATATTTCACAGTGTGGCATAATTATTCATTCATCATTCAGAGATTGCACAACTTTCAAACGGTTCTCTTTTTTTATCACAACAAAACAGACATTTTGATTAACTACTTTCATTTTCCCTGTGACAGTAAATAAGAAAACAGCACTATCTAATAGGAATATTTATTTACAATGACAGAGGAATCAGTAGGTCTCTTGACCCAACATGGGTTTGGATCACAGAATCTGTCTCATTCAAAATTATGAAATTGAACAAAAACAAACGGATAAACAAAAACAAAAACACCCCCCACACACACATCGCATCCTACCGTCCTGTACAACAGTTTTGGCCTGTGGCTCAAATTGTTTAAAAAAAAATAGATTTGATGTGAGAAAAGGTCATTGTAAAAAAATAGTAACATTAAAAAGAAGCAGGACCATGTTTCAGAAACACGGTACTTATGTGGTGCAACTTACACAACACAAAGTTAAAATGTAATGAGACAGTCTAGTTGTTGATGTGTAACGACAGACAAAAAGGAATTTTATATTTCAGAGATTTTACCATATTAATGTAAATTGTGACGAGGCTGCAGGATTTTTTTTATATTTACTGTCTATCGAAATGCATGTCAATTGAAACAAAAATTTAAAACAAAACCAAATACGTTATCGAGAAAGGCACAATGTCCACAAGATAGCGCCACCACGCAAGAGCCCTAATGCAACCCCCTAATCATTATTGAAGAAACCATCTCTGCATAATCTAATAATGTGATTAAAACTGTGCATGAAACGTATTTACAACATCTGTTTGGGCACCACACTTTGATTTCACACAGAAAGCATTTATATGCAACAGTAACTGTTTTTGTTAGGAAAACTTCTTAGAATGTTTTTTTGGCAACAATGAAGTTATCAAGGTCACTCAATCAAAGAAAGGGATTTAAATGGGCTCAACAGTTAACTAATGTCAGTGTCTAGTATTTTTAAAAAAGTAAGACAAAAACACACTTCCCAGAATTACCCTAATGGGGGGAAATTTTGTTGTCTACCTCAGGGAGGTGATGATCTGTCCTGAAATGATGATGCACTTTGTCTCTCCCAGAGAGATAACTATTTGAGGAAATACGAGACATTCAGCTTCAGCACGTTTCCAAAGAAAGATGAGAGGCAGAAAGATGTGCGTGCAGCAGTTTTTATACCAAGTCATAATTATCATATGAAAGGTTCTTCAAATTAGTGATGCTGTCTGAAATGGAAGCATAGAAAAAAAACAATTACACCACAAATTCCCAAGTGGGATCATCAGGTCTAATTTGATTGAAAAGCCACAAAGAATGCATCTTACCAAGCACCCACAGCTCAGACAGGATCCTACTTCCCACCGGCCTCCTCCCACTGTATCTCCCTATACAGATTCCGGCCTGACGTACAGAATTGCACACCGTCCCCCCGCACAGCTGGATCAGCTCTACCAAACTGGGAGCAGGCGGCTGGGAATGCTGGGACACAAACATGGGTGGCTGATCCTGGAACAGGTCCTGCTGGTAGTGGTCTCCGAAAGATAGATGCTTCTGAAGACGGCAGATCTGGGCACAGATAATCCAAGTTCCAAATATGAAATGACCTGTTTAATAATGAATCATAAAATAAAAAGTCTGGATGGACTGAACCACATATTCACACTACCGGTGGAAAAAATAAATTACTTACTTATGGCCAGAATATTACTTGGTGGAACAAAGCAAGTCAGTTGTTTTTACTTGTAGCTTGAAGTACGGGTTCCATAATTTTTTTTAATAAAGGACAACTGTTCTATCAACTCTCATTTCTTTGTTCTGAAATGCAGGAAAAGTTTTTTTTTCTCAGCAGCAAAACTTAAAACATTTAGTTAAATTGACCAACTTAAAATGTTTGTTGCCTGGAAATTTGGAGTCCACCCAACATTTTTTACACTGTTATGCCAACAGGTTTATTTTTCAAAAATCTGCATCTTTTGGAGTAGCTACAGTTAATCAATAAACATACAAATAAAGCAAAAACAAATAAAAACCTATGTGCCAATAGTTTGTAGTTTGAGTTGAGAGTGGATACCAGACAATAAATTGAGAATTTATTTGAGAAGAGTGTTCCAGGGACTAGTGAATGAAGCTCTGAGCTCTCACCACAGGCTTGTTTGGTATCCAGCAGGGGTCACTTACTAAACTGAATGGGACATTCTGCCCGATTGCGAGTTGAATGCCAGGAAACAAGCATTAAGGATTTTATCCCTTTGTAAATGTTCACACCAGTTTCATTTTACACCAAGTAATCAGGGATAGACCCGAGGAGTTCAGGGACAGGGTCAGGTTAACATGAACCCATATTGTGTACTTGCAAGGGAGCGACTCAACACTTAACACGGGTCCTATTGTGTGACTAAACGTGCTTGAAAAGGCATTCGGGCTCATAATAGGAAGACGTGGAACATAATAAAACTTTGTTGTAACAAAACACACAAACACATCACTAGTGTTACCGTTAGAGCGAGAATAACATGTTTTGCGCAGAATGTTGGCACTTGGAAATCGCGTTTGTGTTGAAGTATTGAAAGCAGCAATGGTCCGCTGCTTGTGACTAAAGGTCACACCTGTGAGTTAAAAACAAAAAAGACTACTGTACTGTATTTATGAAAACTTTCATGAATTGCATAACATCTCTTATTATGGGGAAAATGCCTGTTTTCAAGCTAGCTGTGGTTGATGTCCTGTCAGTTCGTCTCATCTGCTCATTTAAAAAAGGCCGTTTTTGTGAATGCAATGTAATTTAGCAAATTTGTTTATGCGTGCGACAATGGATTGTCAGATAAATAGCCTAGTACTCCAACGGCTTTTGCAATCTTCCCTTCATTTGTGCAGGCAACGTTGCCATGGAAAATAATTGGCTCATTGACCGTGAATTGAACCTAAAAGCTTCTAGGTACAAGATGACCACTGGAACACTTTTGTAGAATGGGCTGCATATACAGCACATTTTTAGCTTACCATTAAAGTAAACTGAGAGCTTGAATCAAACAATACATCTGTAACAGCGGCCAGCTCAGGCTGGTTTAAAAAATATATATAGTACCGGTATATATATATATTTTTGACAATAGTACAGCCGGAGAAGCAAGGAGGCCCCTGTTTGATGTTCAGTGCATTTACATAAGACAGTAGGGAAAATCAAGACAAGCAAAAAAACATCGGAAACAAGATTTGAATACGAGTTAGTATTTGTTGGAGTGATTTAGAGTCACAGAGGTAGCCGCTGATGGGACAAGCCGAAGGTCGCAACCACAACAGCATGAACACCTGCAACGTCACCGTTTTGGGAGAATGACGACATGCTCTTCCTCTGCTGTAATGTGCCTTCAATATTTTGCATTTCCCTTCACTGTAGAATATTACATCAGCGGACTTCCTGCAATTCTGTTTCACACTATTTGTGAAGCTTACCGCTCCAAGAAAGAAATGTGGTCGAGTTGTACTTTGTTTTTGGGGGGCGGAAAAAAAGTGAAACTGAAATGTGAGAGATTAACAAAAATGGGTGACTTTTCAAATAAGAGGGCTTAAAGGGTGAATCTCCTGAAACAAAAGTACTATACTGAATGCGATTTGGGCATATTCTTGCCGTTTAGAACAACACATCATGTGTTTTTTCTGCACTATGTCCCCCACGGAGACATAAGCTCCCACAGGCAGACAACTTCACACAAGAAATGGTGCCATTAACAGTGCAACTGAGGTAAAATGAAGATTTTGTTTTTCTGAGGATTCACCTGGCAAAACGTAAACATTCATTTTCAAAAATACAATATAAGAAAAACATGCTGGTGACATGGATTTCTGAAAATATTTTCTTTCACATCAGCACATTCAGTAAATATCTGGTATCCGATCTTTAGACAGCTGTATTTTTTTATTAAATCGTTTTTGTCAGAAAATTTGGCCCCGACACAAAAATAATTCCCTTAATATCCTCAGTATGACCTGTGATTGACTGTAAACTCGAGCAATATGTACACCACTTTTCAGCAGGAATCCACTTACACAGTATCCTCACGAGACCAGTAGCCTTTTATTCGTATTATTATATCATGAAGGATTTAATTATTGCATGAAAATTAGTTGGAAAATCAAAACAAGTCAACCAGAGTGAAAGAGCAGCACAGAATATGTTTTTAATGAGAAAAGAAAGCAATGTAAATAATATGGCGTTAAAAAAGTTCTAAAAAAACTCAATTGAATATAAAGAAATAGAACAGCCGTTGCCACATTTTTGCTCTGCGCCTTCTGTTGTGTACACCTTAGCCACCTGGAAGCAGTATAACACCCATTCATCCATTTTCTAATGCACCTATTCTCACTAGGGGCGTGCTGGAGCCTATCCCAGCTGTCTTCAGCTACGAGGCGAGTTACACCGTGAACTGGTTGCCAGCCAATCGCAGGCACATATGGACAAATAACCATTTGCACCCACATTTACACCAAGGGACAATTTAGAGTGTTCCATTAGCCTGCCACGCATGATTTTGTAATGTAGTAAATCGGACTACCCGGAGAAAACCCACCGAGGCACGCGGAGAACATGCAAACTCCACACAGGAAGGCCAGAGCTCGAACCAAACCCTGCACGTCTGCACTTTCAGGCCGCCCACAATAAAATAGACCAGGTCTCAGCCCCTCAATAAGCCACAGTAGTAGTATTCATACATTTTCACAGAAGATAAAGAATATTCCATTGAGCACTGTTATACAGTATTATCTGTCTACATATGCTATTCCATTGTTTGTATTCAGATATCCGTCGCTGAAAGAGTTATTAACACAGCAACACCAATGGTTGGCTCGTCTTCTGCATTTCCCATTACGTGTTTGCATTAAGCTAAAGGACTTTAAAGCAAAGTTATGAGATTGTTTTAAACACAATAATTCACTTTGTTTTACATATATATATATATATATATATTAGTTTTACGGTAAAGTTCAACTCGTAATGGCATTAAGCAAAATTACACTGCTGTTTGTTGTGACTTATGTTGAGGTCAGTGCCATCTAACACCGCTCATATCTCCTGTTTTTTGGTTGCGACTTCAAGCAAATAAATTAGCCGATCGATGGCTTGTATCTCCAAAAAACTACATCACTTGTACCTCAAGGCAGAACTAGATATCAACTGCCCATCAAAATTGTAAAAAGGGAGACAATCCATCTTTATTCAGCACCCATAGTTTATTTGTTCAATGATTATATATTTGAACTCTTTAAATACTGCAATCTCTTTTTTTGTAAACAGAATGTATAAAATTATATAATTTAACTTTTAATACATGCAGAATTTGAAACACTTTATTGGTATCTGTTCTTAAAAAGTAGAAGGTGAATGTCAAGAAAAGAGATGTTGATATGATTTAAACTGCGGGGCTTTTCAATCCATCATTGAAAAACAAAACAAATCAATTGGGCCCCGCAAAAACCTGAATGTTTTCTGAAGGACTGGCAAATATTTTTCAATGGGCTGTTGGCTGCCACTGTGACTATAACACAGTGCCGGAGGCGTACAGCTGCATCCTGCGTAGCCGTTTAACCAGTGGAGGGAAAAACACGTGGGCATTGTGTAGGATATAGTAGAGAATGTGTAGTTTGTGCATCTGCCTGAAGGTGTTGTTGGTGTGGATTAGAATAGATGCTGCGCTTCACTGGGTGGCCACATGGCAGGGGGAGTGGTTAAAGTCACAGTTAGCGAATCGGGGAGGTGTCGAGGGCAGCTCAAACAAGTGGCTGGAGCCTTGATGAAAAATGCTCACATGCAGTCTGGCACCGGTAAACTGCGGGAATGAGCCTCTGATTTTTTTTTCTTCCAACTGAATGGTCATAGAAGGACTCTGCAGAATCTCAAGGGGATTTAAAGTTGAATGCCATTGGGAAAAGCAACATTTTAAAGAGAAACCTTTTGAGCCTCACAACAAACTCTAAAGAGGAAAATGTTGCACGCCGTCTTGTTCGTTTTCAGTGTCTTCAGCGTGGGGAGGGGATATCGGACGAGTTCAGACAGCACTGTGGGCAAGAGACAATATCAGATCCAAAACGGCCCTTGCAGCTATACCTTTCTACTGCCTGAGCAGGAGAACTGCCAAAGTCCGAGCAGCCGCTACAATTATCCAGTTCAAAAGGACGGGCCCGCAGACAATGACGAGTCATCTCACAGGCTGGAACAGCTTGAGATGGTGATGGAGAACAACACACAATGGCTACTTAAGGTAAAGTTGTGTTTGCCCAATATGTCCCATAATGGCATGAGAAACAGATCTTGGTCAACACACATTGAGTGTCGCACTATAACAGTTAAAGAGACTTTGGTACTTCATAGGACGAAATGAGCATTATGTGAGCCAAACAATTTCAAGTTTGACTACAGAATTTATAAATCACATGATTAAAAAGTTAAGCTGATTTCTAGCTAAACCTTTTAGGAAGTGTACACATCCAGGTCGAACCCGGACAGGAAGGTGTATAAGCTATTGTCATTTTATTATTTTTCACATTTTTAATAGCTGTGGAAAATTGCAGGAGAATATTCTGGCTGTAACAGTACTTAAGATCACTACTTGGACTAAGACGGCAGTTTTGATCAAGTTGAAACCCGATTCATTTGTGAAACAACTTTTATGGTTCATTGAGAGCACAAGCCTTGAGTCTAGACCAGTGGTTCTTAACCTGAGTTTGATCGAACCCTAGGGGGTTTAGTGAATCGGTCTCAGGGGTTCGACGGAGCCTCTGCCATACAATTAAATTAAAAAAACTACATATGTCTTGAAATTTTCTTTACTTTTTTATGTTTTTAATAAATGTGTTTTAATGTCTTGAATTTGTATGAAAAAATCACATTTTTTATTTTTCACTAATCAAGGGTTTGGTGAATGTGCATGTGAACTTGTTGGGTTCAGTACCTCAAACAAGGTTAAGACCACTGGTCTACATAATTGAACAGCTTGAGCTGTGTGTTCTAACTTTTGACTTGGTCAGTTGCATAACTGTACAGTCTTACATTCGCAAAATACGCACGGTGCGATAATTTTGGTCATTTACAATGATCTCCAGATTAGAAACTCGAAAAGGTAATGGAAGTACATACATGATAACAACCTTAGAGCACACAATAATTATCTCTGTATAGAAGCAATGCTTAACAATAATAATAACAGAAGTTTACTTTTCGCAAAAGGCCCAGATGGCTTCCAAAGAGACAAAAAACTTGTAACAGGTGTCCGGCGGAGAAGTGTGCATGACCCTTGCAGTTTGCCGAGCCATTCTTTGAGGCATAAAAGAGAAGACCTCCTTTTTTGCGCTCCTTCTTCAGATTTTTAATGAAGAGAACCAGATAAGAGCCCTTCACAGTTTGAGTGCACAAATACATTCTCCAAACATAATGCAAGTGACGATCTTTTCCAAACATCAGTTCAGCAGGAAATTCTTTTGATGCTCGTTAAGGAACTAAACCTCAGCAGATCATCAAAGGGAAAAATAAACATTGTGTAAGGGTTTCGGCAACGGCTTAGCTGTATAACTAAGCTAAATCAGTTTTTACTTTCAAATATGTACTGTTGGTGTGATGGTTACGAGCATGACATCCAATTAATTGACCAATTAATTAAAGAAAACTAAACAAACTGAACAGGGCCATGCGCCAACTTTCTTTTAATAAGGAAGTGCATTCGTCTCTGTATTATTAAAAACCGCTTTGCTTTCTTCCCTTTTGATTCAATCAATCACCAGACGGCAGCGTGTATAGCTCCCCCATTACAAGCATACATAAGGGTAACACGCAGACTGGCACCCAAAAAAAAAAACCGGGATTCTAAAAAGTGGGACTGTTCAGATAGGATATTCCACCATCTTAGAACATGAAAATGCAATCAAATACAGACATGTATAGGACCAAAGTGAATTGAACCATAAAGTCAGGTGGAACCCAGACACCAGTGGTGAAATGCCGGTGTCAGTTATTCAGGATACCTGGGCTGGTTGAGGGACTCAAATTTGAATAATAACCACTTTGCTTTGGCTGCCATTTATACAGAAGAGCTTGCTAAAGACACCTTTTCTCCAGTAAAATTGATAGTGCGAATTTGACTTTTCACTCAAGATATGTGGAGTGTTCAAAGAATTCACTTACTTGACAACGTCTCTGTCAAACGAATCAATGAAAAAAGATAGAAAGTGGGGGTGTTTATTTCAAATGCGGGAGTTTTAGTCTAATTTCAAATGTAATAAATAATAGCAGGAAATAATGAGTAAGAGTATTTCTATTTAAACTCTTTAAAGTTGCCTTTGCATATTGAGCAGTTGGGGAAATGTGACGTCACATTTTGTGTGCGTGTGTGTGTGTGTGTGTGTGTGTGTGCGCGCGCATGTGTGTGTGACTGAGGAACAGTCATTTTTTAACTGGATGACTCGGAGCCTAGCGGAATAAACAACTGATTAGATCATTAGCTGTAAACAAGATATCCTGACAATAATTCAAAAGTCCGCTCATCAACTGTGGATGTGTCCCAAGAAACGACCGACCGCTGGGAGATGAAGACAAACTAAATATGCACTGCTTAAAGATGTGAAAATGTTTTTCAAACTGCATGCTGATCAGCAAAATGTATATTCAGCTGAGGTGAGCTTCCAGCTTTAACACGACATGGTGTCATGAAGGATGTAACTCCTCACTCAACACTTCCATCCTGTTTACGAGTCGGGTGACCTGATTGGCACTCAGGAACACCATGCAGGAAATAACTTAATGATTGGTCCTGGTCTAAATCCGGAATACCGTAAGGTACATAAGAACATATCGAGTTAAAATTAAAACACTGACCTTTTCCCATCTTGAGGCTAAAGACGATTGTAATAAAGTGTTTCATACGGACGTAAAAAGGAAGAGACAGATCATGTCATGAAAAAATACTGATTTGTGACCCCTTATATCGCAACGTACATTATACATACTTCTAAAATAACGAATTGGCTCAAATTACCTTGAATAATGATAGTTTTGTTAATTGATGTGCGGACACTGATCATGTTATCGATTTGTCATAATTAGGGATAAAGAAAAATAGGGCTGCATTATTTTAATGATCCAGTAGTCCATTGAATATTTTGTGAATTAGCTGATGAATCGAATTAAAATCCTTTTTTTAACTATCTGCCCCTTTATTAAAAAAACTGAACATTATTTCACATTTCCAGCATAGAAAATAAATTGATCACAATTCAATTATTGGTATGGTCTGTAACAGGTCAGAAAACGGGCAAAAAAATCTTTTTCCAAAGTAAGGTGCAAATGATGTTTGCATATGTCTTATTTTGATGAAACACAAAGACAATTAGCCTTCTTTCATGGAGGACTACAAAAATGTGTGAATGCAGCATTTACGCCGGAGGCTGAAATTCCTTGGATTTGATTATGAAAATAACTTTTGATTAATTGAACGATCGATTTGTTGTAAATTAATTGTGACTCCTTTAAATGTCAATAAATAACCCTATTTTTACAACTCTCTGCCTTACATTTTCTCACAATCACTTGCACAGCATTCCCTCCAAAATAAAAATGTCTCAAAACGGGTGAGCTATTTTTAGAACAGGCTTGCGACCGATGTGGTCCTTAGGGGGTACAGAGTGCCTGGGGGCACAACGTTGGTGACCGCTGCATTATGTTATGCATTATTAATTATCCTGTTTTAGATATACAGTAGATATGGTGACAGATGTAGTTTTAAGGACTGAATTCTGATGGGAAGGTTAAGAAAAAAGGGACAATATGGAAACTTGTTGCTTGGCTGATGCTCCTTCCCTTCTTGAGCACAGCCTGTGTGCCATTGAGCAAGATGAGTTATTTTGTCCTTAGAGGTTATGTTACACTGTGCGTTCACTCTTGTTTGTTTGGATTGCAGTTAATTAATTTGTTCGTCCAAATGCGTACATCAATTTGTAACCCATAAAACCCGTTCAACAAACATCTTTGATTTGTGCCACAGCTACAGAATTACATCCAAGAGAGCATGAAGCAGGATATGGTCCAAATCCAACAGAGTGCAGTGCAAAATCACACAGCGACAATGATTGAAATTGGAACAAATTTGCTCAGTCAGACTGCAGAGCAAACAAGGAAACTGACCAATGTGGAGACACAGGTGAGAGCCTTCTCTGACTGGTTATAAATTAAAACAAAAACACACCAATGTTGGATTGTAATGCTTTCACAACTAAGAAAAGCAATACGAGATCTGTTCATATACTGTAAGTACCTTGCATGTTTCAGTTCAATCCATGTTGACATTTCATTTTGCTTCACTTCCAATAAAACATTCGCTGTGAAATACTGCACACAATTGTATAGACGCAGATATAGATATTGATCAATTGTAGTAGAAAAACAAGAATGGATGTGTCAGTCTATTATTGTCGCTTAACATCAATGACCTTATGTGAGCCAACAGAACAGCATTTCCTGTTATTAGCACACTTGTATTCCCACAGAAAGAGTCTATCAGTTTTTCACAATCAGACATCCGTCTGTTCCAACACATCAACAGAACCAACGTAAAAGTACAAGTAGATTCCACGTAAACAAGCTGCTTTTTCTCAGAACCTGGAAAGTACAGAATTTAGTTAAAGTACATCTGCGCCATTGGAATTTAGTTGCTTTCCTGACACTTTTTTTTCCACTTCGCAAATGCCTGTTTGTAGAGGTGCAAAGTAAGCTCGAATTGAAATAATCCTACCAAACAGGGCACAGAAGCAGACACAGTATCGACTAGTTAGAACACAATGAACATCAAACCTGAGGTGTTTTTGTCACTACAGGGGAAGAAAGAGCTTTGTATTGAAAAATCTGATTGAATGGCAATCACCTTAAAAGTATTCTCCATAGCAGCTTCAAACACTAAACTGAATTCTTTTGCATCATATTCTTTAGAGAGCCCATTTCCTATTTTTGCAAAGAAATTTCAATATAGCGTCGTTCATAAAACACCCTTTCCCGAGTGGCTCGCATGGCTCTTAACACTCGGGAATAGTGAGTTACTTTGATCTGCACATCACCATTAGCAACTATGCTTCTGTGAGAGTGTCTGTGTTGTGAAAGCTGACTATCTGTTTGAATAAACACACACACACAAAATGGACTGTATTGTTTTAAAAAATGCAGGTTGTTTGAAGGACTGTTTAATATTCTCTCGTATCTCCAGGTTATTAATCACACAACTCGACTCGAACGGCAATTGCTTGAGAATTCCTTGTCGACAAATAAACTGGAAAAACAAGTGATTGTTCAAACTAATGAAATAAGTAAGCTGAATGACAAAAACAGGTGAGTACACGATAAAATACTTGACGAAAAAAACCCTAAACTAGTAAGTTAAATTATATGAATCTACCGCTTCAGCTTGTTGGAGAAGAAAGTAAAGGAGCTGGAAGAGCAGAGGCAGGTGGAGCAGAAGATGCTTCGAATTGAAAAGGATCAGCTTCAGATCCTAATACAGAGGCAGACGGCCATCATTGGCGAGCTGGAGCAACAGCTGCTCAGGTTGTCATCAAACAACAGCGTACTGCAGCATCAGCAACAGGAGCTTCTGGACACTGTGAACCACCTAATTCACACCTTCTCCACTGGCAAAGCCCAAGGTTGGCCACCAGGAAAAGACCACAAGATTTGAACAAGTTTGACTCAATGAAATGCGACTACCGGCAACGTCAAGAATATGCATCTCAACCACGAAGCAAAATTTACTTAACCCAAACTAGCCCAACCACAATCATTGCAGCAGAAAACACATTGCCACTCACTTTCGCAAACAAAATACCACACATAACCATGACCCACACTTCGACAGAGTTAATTAAACCCCTCACATTCGTGTAATATATCTTTTTCATGGGACAGCAACGAAGACTCAGGATTCAAAATAACTCGAAACACAGCCATTTATGTCTAAACTGCTGGCAGCAAAAGTGAGTACACCGCCAAATGAAAATGTCCAAATTGGGCCTAAAGTGTCAATATTTTCACAGCCACTGGAATTATTTTCCACATCTCCATGACAACATCACCGAGCTACTGGATGTTAGTGACCTTGTGCCTGTCCATCTTCCGCTTGAGGATGCTCCATACATACTGAATAGGGTCCAGGACTAGGGATAGACTTAGCTAGCCCATCGGCTTTATTGTCAGCTTTTTCGGTTTTGGTCCCCTCAGCAAGGCAATGATCGATCATCTTGAGGTGAGTTTGGGGTTGTTATTATGCTAACATTGCTTTTGCTGCCCAGCGAAAGAAGGGAAGAGATTGTTTCAGTATATCACTGTGCATGTTGGAATTCCTAGCTTCAATTGTAGCTCCACAGAGTGAGAAGCACTCATAGAGCCCATGATCATAACACTCACATTAGTTGACTGTAGTCAAGGCACTCTTGTCTTTGCACTCCGACTGTTTTTTTGTTTTTTTGCCACACCTGTGAACATGGTTCAAGTAATCTGTGTCTTTAGTTTGTTTGCGTTAAATGGTTGATCATGGCGAGGCCCGTCCTGTGTCCAACCTCTCTCGTTAAATCGCTGGATGGTCTTAGCTACTGTGTTGAAGCTCGGTTTTAGGGTCTTGGCAATCTTCTTCCTTCTTCGGCCATCTTTACAGGGAGCAAAATTGACCTTCCACGGGTTTTGACAATATGTACCATAATGAACCTCCAGTGACCAGTATGACGAGAGAGAGCAAAAACACCAAATTGAACAAATCCGCTTCCCATTCACAACAGAGACCTATAACGTAACACAAATGAGTCACGTGACTCCAGGGAGAGAAAATGGCTCATTGGGGCCAGTTTACACACTTTCACTGAAGGGTTTATTCAGTTGTGTTGACAGACAATAATGGCTGTGTTGAGGAAAAAATATATACTTAGTTGTACTACAGATGAAAATTAGTTTTCTGCTAAATGTGGTGCCAGCATCTCTTCATCCCTTTGATACAGATTGTGAACATTGTCCTTGACTTACTAAAAAATAAAAAAAGCAGTTAAACAAGCTCTACAATGACAATTTGTCATGTTGTGATGAAGTGACATTTTTTCAGTGCTCTCCCATGGAAAGGTTTAATACAATATTTCCAAAAATGTGAGGGGTACACTCACGTTTTGTGATCCACTCTACATTACAGTATACAATTCTGAAATTATAAATGATAGAAATTTAACAGGTTTGTGCTATCAAACAAACTGCACTTTTTTTCCCGACATTGCAGAGACAAAAACTGCCATGATGCAGGACACTCCATCCACATTCATGGACTGTGCTGCCATCTTCAAGTCAGGAAACACGAAGAGTGGTGTCTATACTCTGACGTTACCCAATACTACAGTGGAGATTAAGGTGAGGTACATTCCGTTACATTTTGTTGAAAACCACATATGTAATGTTAAAAAATAATAATCAAGTAGAAGAAGACAAGCAGATGAAACCACTGTTTTAGTGTATCCAGTTTTTAACTAGCATCAAAAACACACTTCTGAATTAAGCCAAACTGTGCTTCCTCTAATGGTTGTGTTACTTTGTTTTAATGATCCAAATGTCAACAACTTTTTATATATTTGTGTGAATGTTCCCCCCCCCAAAAAAAATTAGTCTGACTGACGTGTACAGTTCAAACTGGTGGCAACATTTATTATTAAATCATAAGGGATGTTGATTTAAATATAAAACCAATGTATTGCTTTGCTGACATGAGACCTGCACATTTACGCTTCACGATCAATAATGATCACACACAAAGTGTATAAAAATTGGATCATATTTTTGTTGTTGTTGTTTTATGTGACAAGTCAGAGTTTTGCAAAAGAACACATTCTCTCGATCTCAGCAACAAGTTCTCCTGACTTGCAGACCCTTACATAAGTAGCACACATGGCAGCATTGGATTAGCTGTTCAAACAGCAGAGAAACTAAAACGTCCGGACAACCCCCATGATGATGTGCATGCTTGAGCTAAAACTGTGATCTCCTTAGATACCTGGTACTTTTCAGCGTTTAATACTGGACTTGAACCTTTTTAACATGCAACGAAATTCTTTGAAAGTGTCTTACGAAATACTATGTTGTCGCAGTTCTGTTGTAAATCGACTTTTGCAGGGAATGGAAATTGAATTAATAGGAAGTACTGATCAAATGATTTTTCTTTTTGTTTGCAGGCTTTCTGTGACATGGAGACAGAGGGAGGTGGCTGGACAATACTACAAAAACGCCTTGATGGGAGTGTTGACTTTCACCGTACGTGGCAAGAGTATAAAAAGGTAAAGATCGGTGAGGAGGAAATACTCGCCTAGAGAAAAAAAAATATTGCCTAGGCTACGGGTTTCATTCCAACTTCTCAAAGTACCGTAATTCCTCTGTTGATGCTTGTGCGCCTTTGTGCAGGGTTTTGGAGATCCATCAGGCGAATTTTGGTTAGGAAATGAATTTGTATTCAGGCTAACAAGTCAACACGCCTACAGCCTAAGGATCCAATTGAGTGACTGGGAAGGGAACTCTGCATTCTCCCAGTATGACCAGTTCTCACTTGATGGTGAAGGGCAAAACTACAGGTAAGTGGCGTTCAGAACATCCAATTAACTACGGGGCTGAGAAATGCAACAAATGCTTGGTGGACTTCTAAGCAGGTAACCATACATGTATGTTTGAAAAACCCATAACTAAAGAATCCCCCTCTGTCAATTCCATAAACATGCATGCCAGTCAGAACGAGTGTTTGCTATAAGAAGGTATGTCCGTTGTAGTTTGAGGAACAAGCGGTATTGACTTCCTCCTTCTACTTCCTTAATTTTTCCTTTTCCATTCTACAGGATACACCTTAAAGGCTACAGTGGAACAGCAGGCAAAATAAGCAGCATCGGTCAGCCAGGAAGTGATTTTAGTACAAAGGACGCAGACAATGACAAATGTGTTTGCAAATGCTCACAACTGACAACAGGGGGTAAGAAACTTTGTCTCATAGAATGTGCAATTTACAATTGTATGCATTCAATAAATTGCAATAATTACAGCACAACATGGTGGATGCCAGAATTTCAAACTCCCCACTCTCCTAAATGTATCTTGCCACTTTCCTAAAATCTTGGAAGGACATTATGAGGACTCCTGTTCTTTCTGGCCAGGCCAAAGAGCGCAATTAGACAGAGTTAATCACTGATCAACTCTTGAGGGAATTCAGCCACTACAAGCGCTGACATGAAAGAGCCTGGGAACAGAGCTTTCTCTTTCTCCTTTTGTAGATTAGATCCTCCCTCCATTGCTTTGCAAGTGACTCTGCTGCCAGAACTTTTGCCTGCCTCTACATGAGAGCGCCGTCAAGTGAGCATAAAAGCAAGAAAACCCTAACCCTGTCCTTTTTCCCATGAGAGTTCTGTCTCAAAGGGGACACTCTCAATGGATATCATTCACAACTCCACTGACAGAGAGACACAAGAGCGAACAGAGTCTGGCGATGTGAAGCTTGGCAATATGAAGCTGTCCATCATGAAAGACCAAATCTTTATATAAACAAACATAATCCTTAAGTAAATGACAAGTTTTAAAAGCGGAATGGGAGAATGCAAACAGACTATAGATTCTAGGCCTGCAAAGAATTCTCATGAGCCTCACTCAGTCATTTCAAAGATTTCAATAACGGAATTTGATTTCGAGATGCAGTTACAGTGGCATCCATTTATCATCATTGTGATCAATTGGCATGAGAATTGACATCTTTTAAGTATCTCCTGGGATGGATTTAGTGCTGTTGGAAAACTATGTCACAAAGAATTTGTTGCCTTTTTCTAAATTTAAGATCAAGCCACCTTGTTCAAATATAATTGGGCAACTGAAATGAAAGGCCAATGCAAAAAACAAAAAACAACAAAAAAAAACACACAAATTACCCAATAGTATTAGGGATACTGTGAAACCTTTGAAAATAAAGTTGAAAGTGTACACTTTGTCAATGCCTAAAATACATTTGCACCTACCATGATAAAAAAGCCTTTCCTCTCTTTATGCCTTTGAATGATGAATCAAAATCAGCATTGAATGAACGCAACATTTGCTGTTTATTTGTGTTTAAGGTTGGTGGTTTGATGCTTGTGGACCGTCCAATTTAAATGGCATGTATTACCAGCGAGGCCAAAACTCCAATCGCTTCAATGGCATTAAATGGTACTACTGGAAGGGCTCCGGATATTCACTGAAGGCCACGTCTCTGATGATTAGGCCAGCAGACTTCTAAGTTTTATCATTTGAATGGGCACTAAACAAGATGGAGCCCAAAGCACCTCATGACATTCCTGAAAGGGCTAACAGGGGAAGTACTAATTGGTTGTATTAACTCTTAATGATTTGAATCAAAAATGGTCAAACTCATTCAGTACCAGCCAATTCTAGACCAAGTCTGAAAAGACGTTTAAAAAAGTCTTTGGGAGTGAATGAGTTAAGGCACGCCGTACACCGAGATGCAGCCAATCCGATTTATTTGTTGCAGTTTGCACCGTTCCATATCTAGACCATCTGCAACTAGCTTTGATGCTTTTCAAAATTAGACTGCAGATCAACAGCGGTGCAACGTTGCAGAAATAATGGACGATCATGAATGCCATGTCGTATTACATCAGCTTTCATTCCAAAAACATACGTGTCAGGGTACAAAGCATGAGGCAGCCGACTGCCACCAAGCCGTACCAATACACAATAATATTTAGCTAAACTGAATTGTAACTCGGGTAAAAAGCAAAACGTGGAGGGTGTTGCTGAAATGCACGAGTGCAATCAAGAAATGAGGAAATCATTTCCAACAGCCCCTCAAATATCTACACTGTCGCCTTTATTTCCCCCCCCCCCATTTACTTTCATTGTACAGTATTAACATAATATAGCTGTGAAGCGGGCAATAAATTTCTTCCCTTATGATTGCACAAAGTTATTTATTGTTCAATAAAAATTAATATAGTACAGCACATCCGGTGCCTCAAAATTTTGGGCAAAAAAAAATAAAAGGGGCTTATGATTGTGCGTGAGTTGCAGTCTGCAATTGTTGATTGCCCAGTTTGTCACGTTCGGTGGCATCGCTCGGTGTGCGGTGGGCCTGACATAAAAGGCAATGAAATGTATTAACAACTTTGGCAATTAGAAATTACACTGTAAGTCTCATTTGTGGTAAAAGTGTACAGTTAATGAGTAATATATATGTTGCTATACAGTTGCTATACTCGGTGTTTCAACCATGGTTGCCAATGACACTTCCCAGAAATAGAGGCTCTGGTACAACATGAACATTGGGTGGAAAACAATTGGCATAACATATTTAGAATTAATTGCTTGACATTTGTTTCTGTTGTAGATGTCAATAAGCCAATTGTAAATGACACTGAGAATCTCGGTTTCGAAAATGTTTGTTTTATTAATGTGCGGAATTATTTGAAGATTTCTTTGACCCGTTCTTTTTTATCATCAAGTCACCCGTATGTGAATCGTTAGAGAACTAGCATTTATATTGCACATTAACAGTGCTTTTGGGAAAAATACATCTTTATTTATGTAATGGTTCATTTGAATCTCTCTTCCAACACTGAGTTTTTATGATAATGTACCCGTAAAAATTAGTTTGTATATTATGATGTCAATAATGAGGTCAATTATCACCTTTGGTATTTCAAACAAGTCAAGAGGTTTGGCGTGGGTGTAGCTCATGGACATATGCAATACTTAAATGTGAAGTACATTTCAGTGGTGGTGGGGTTACATACTTTTATCAAGCAGAAGCTATGAGTTGCATAAAGTGTAGATAGAAAGGAAAAAAAACGTTTTGAAAAAGAATTTCTTGAAACCACATCACACTGCAAAGAAATGGCTAAAAAGAAGGCATGCATGTGGTTCTGCATCAACACAATTATAAAGTGTACCGCGACAGAAATGTGCTGACATTTGTCTACGTCAAGAGGCTGTCGTTGCTCGCTGTGGCAGCAGAGGACAGTGACTCATGAGTTCAGGAAGAGGCAACATCCATATTTCTCACAGGATACTTCAGGAAAAACAAGCTGACTGAAAATGGATGGCTGGCAATAAAAACTAACAGGCGGCCAACTGACTTCCTCCGCCTAGCATTTATGAGCAATTATTGGATTGAGCGACAGCGAGGGGATCATCACAAATGCTTTGTATTGTGAACATGATTCATAACAGCAGGCACTGCACAATGGAAAAATAATTTACAACTGTATTTGTCAGAAAGTAAAGAATATAAATCTTTCACTTAAAGAGCAAAGTTAAATAGAAGTTAAGATCACAAAAGCCTGAAGCTATAACTGAGAAAATGTGAAGTGAGGGAGCCAGCACAAGCACGAGCATAGCGATTTTTCATTGTTTTAATATTTCATACTTGTCGGTTTAACCAGTTGTACGTTTTTGACCCAGCATACCTGGGCATATCCATTAATTCACTTACAACACCATAAGTATGTGCATAGGGTAAATATTGTATTACAAGTCGATGAATTTCTGGATTCTGTCAATGTCTTTTATATTTTATTTTATTTTTATGCTCTGCAATTTGGTGTTTAGAGTTCGTATTGTGTTTATTTATGTGGAGGATGAATAAAAAACAATCTATTCTAAAATGCAGGTCACATGTATGAGCTCCTATACAGAAACTTGTGGAAATGTAAGACTGGGGTTGGAAAATTTTCCATATCAGTCATCATGCATGCAGTGTTTTAAAGATGAAACTAGTGGTTGAAAATAATGTTAAAGAATCCAACCCCCCCCCAACGCCCTTCAAAACAAAAATTGCAATGTAGAGAAGCAGGGGATGGGCATAGCCCGTGTTGTATCAAAGCGACGATGCTGCTGTTTAAATGCAGAATTTCAGCCTGTGGTACGACAGGAGCTATGCACTGCAGCTTTAACCGATAAAAATCAGGCATCACGTGAATTTTGTGATCATAATTTAAGCCTCCTCCATGTTCCACCGTAGGCTGTGTTCTTTTCATTGCATGCGTTATTTTTGAATGAGTAAACATAGAGCTTACATTTTTTATCTCATTTGTCCAAAGAATCTTTCCCTGAAGGTTTCTGCTTTGTCAATATACATTTAGGCAAACTCTGTTTCCATCAGTGTGATTTTTTTGTTTTTATTGAGCATACACAAAAGAAATCAGCAAAAGTGGATTTTTTTCCCCAAGATAGTCATTTCAGTAATAATATGGTTATGCTTCAACATGTCTCTATTGATTCATTCATTCATAGTGAGGATCAAGCGGCTCGGAAGATGAATGAATGTCTCTATTGATGAGTAAATTTAATAGTCAGCAGCGAGGACTGAAACACTTTTAAAAAACGGCATGGGTACGCACCTGTGCTGCTGGAAACTGCTCCAAAAGTTCATATGGTTCCTCAGGAACCCACTGCCTTTGCTCCAAGCACCACACAATCTATTGAGGAACATTGAAAATGCATTTTTATTTAAATCCTGAAGATGGATTTGTGATTGGCGCCCTGAACAAACAATATACCCATTCAAATGAGAGGATCCAGCAGCCGCGAGCAATGCCCAGCAAAACATTCAGAGTCCGCCGGTGTTCCCCAGAAACCACATGAGTTGTACTCTCACAAACTCGATCAGCAATAGAAAAGCCACCCAGTGCCTTCACAACCTGAATGACTGTGTTCTGTTTCCTGGGAAAGAGGAGCAATGGTAGGTGAGGAGGATAGACTCATTTCTACACAATGCTTTAAATGCCTATTTCTGTTTGTTTTTAGCACGTTTGAATATATTCTCAAGTGCTACTTACTCAGTGGGCATGCTTGTCATGACCAGTGTTCTCGTCGACTGCAAGACAGGATAAACATAATTAGTCATGCATCTATTTTCACAGCGGGCATCGAACCACTGAAAATGTATGAGCGAAACATTTTACACCTCGTTCTCAAAAAGCGCTATGTGTGACTGTATGACAGCATAAACCAGATGAAAGTGTGAATAAATGTGTGGGGTGAAAAAAAACAATCAAAGTAGTAAAGTTGACAAGAAAATCCAGCAACAACAGCGCTTTAAATATTTCCTTTGGGAGTCCACTAGTTTACACTGACACAAGCATCATCATCAAAGAAGACCAGAGTGAGCAAATCTAGTAACTTTGTCACATACATTTGAACACAGTGGACAAAAAGGCATCAAACACTAAATATAGGCACCGAAGCAGAAGTGTGAATTTGTCACCCGAAGGCATGACAATTTGGTGTCTTCACATCATACAATAGTCAGAAGCAGTTACAAACAGTTCTCTGATATCTGTCCCTCCAGCTGGAAGGACCAAGAGCAACCTGCCAATCAAAGTGTTGTATCGACCCTCATCTCTTGACCTCGCCCCTGTTCCAACATCCCATTAATACTGATAAGAAGCGAGGGAGAATTAATCACCAACACACCACAATTGCTACTGCACTGTTAGCCACTACTGTGATGTTTGCTTCCGATTCACAAACGGGGTCAATAATGATTCCTTCTCTGCCCTTTCAAACAAACAATTGCACCAAGAAAAGGGTGGATTAACTCATGAATAGGAAGACAGTGACTCAAGTGACCCTCAGCAGAAGCCAAGGAATTCCTTCAGTGAATGACATGGTCATATTGACGTATTGAAAGTGACGCTATTGAACTAAATCAGAGGGACAAGGAAGCTGGGCTGTGAACAAGCCATCAAATGGCTTTTGTTGCACAAGTCGTCAATGGCAGCATGACAGCCACCCATTCATTTTCTGCACTGCTCTTACCATTACAAGATGAAATCACCTGAAAAATATGGAGGGGAAAAAAATCACATTATCAAGTTTGTGACCACCAACAGTCCTGGCTGCGTTTACAACACTCCATTTCGAGATGGAGAAAAGGCTGGACCATTTAACCTTGACCTCTGAGGGACCCCTGTGTTGTTACCTCACGATCTTTACAGAGCAGACAGACAATCTTCCCTGTTATTTTGAACATTTCGCATTTCTCCCTTGGGTTAAAGGCTGTGATGTTTAGCTCTTTTCGGCTGTGGCATGACGAGGTTTACGGCATAAAGAAAACAAAGGCCAGGTGCATTTCACAAACGAGGAAGTTATATTCTATCATCACAAAATCAAAACACAGGATGACCCAAAGACCAGACAGACAGAAGCCCCATGGCGAGGTGCAGCCGTACCGAGGAAATACTCGACCTAAACATGGCTGGTGCACATCCTAAACTGTCTGTATCACGGAATACAATGGATGACATTAGATCGTATTTTGAGTGTACAAGATAAATACAGCAGATTTAACATATCACCCTCAAAAACCCCATGAAAAATTGGCAATCATTCCATTTTAACATGTCATTTTTATGTGAACCAGGCAAAAGTGGGAGCACAAAATTCAGCTCTGCACTATTTTATGGGAAATGTAACGAATTGTGAACGCCAGATACTGCCGATTTAAAAAAAAAAAATCTGTTATTACCTTTGCTCTGCCGACTTTCTGAAAAAAAGAGCAGGGGCGCTTTTTGGGCTTCCCCTGGTTGTCTTTTGGGATTTCTGTTGAAGTATCTGGAGCCGAACGTTCACTTCCTCTGCCTATATTGGTAACAAAGCAAAAAAACTGAAAACATTCAAGCAGATATTGCTGCCATTGTCTGACTTTAAACTGCAACAGCACAAATGCATAAAAGAGGCACCAGACTTCAGAAGAATATTCAGTAACATTCAGATTCAATATTAAATTTTGCAAACAGTCTGATCCAAAATGAAAGCGCATTAATTAATGTGCAATATGAAACTGACATTGACAATCACCTAAGTGACCCAGCGATTATAAAGCGCCAACATGTATTATGAGAATATTAGTTAATTAGGTTTGTTGTTTATTCATGTGCAGTGTAATTTGTAAACTTTGGCACCTTTGCTACTCACTTTGAAAAGTGTGAGATAATTGACAAACACCAGAGTGACTCTCCAGTTCCAAGGTTGTCATTTTTTCTGTTAGCTTTGCTGGCTCAACAAAGACGGGTGCTTTTTGAAGCCTTGATGCAGTTTCACTGGTGACTACAAACGGTAAGGTGCTTTGCTTTCTGACTTTCGCAGCCAGTGTTCTGGTACCATTTGGATGATCAAAAGCAGGCAGATTTTCTTTGAAATCATTTTGTGGAGAGGCATTTAAAACAGGCTGCGGCATGCAAATGTGTTCACTATCGTCTAATTTCCTTTTCTTTGAGCTTTTAGTTTCCGTAAGGGCACTTTTACATCTCCTTTGTTTTCCTTTCTTTGGGACATAGTCCAACTCAGCGGGGATGTCAAAATCGGTCAGGTCAGGGAAAACGGGTCTCTTGGGGTTCTTGTGGTGACTGGCTGAAGAGAAGAAGTCGTCAAACACATCATCGTCTCCATCGGGGGAACTCGAAGCAACCGTGCGAGATTTTTTGGAAGAGCTATAGGAGAACGCCAGCGTAGAAAGAGAACGTCTGCCTTGCGTTCGCTTGCTCTGTCGTTCTGACTCGTCATTAAATAGCATGCCACCAAACATCTCACCACATGAGCTTGCAGCATGAGGAATCTGACAGTTCTTCACCTCCGCCCAGTGATTACTTTGCCTTCTCTTATCAGACTTGTCAATTGTCTGCTCCAACATTTTATTAAGAGAACCGAGGGAATGCATCTGTGACGTCCGCTTTCTTTTGCTTGCGTTCTCGTCATCAACAGATTTTACCTCCTCCCCCAGGCTTTGTGTTTCACCCGCAGATTTAGGTTTCTCTATTAATGATTTTGTTCCTGACGTCATCCTTTGCTTTTCTGGCATCTTCCCTTCCACTTCATTTATTGTAAAGTCAGGACATGTTAAAGGACTAAAGGACGGGCGTTTTGAAATGTCACGACAGGGCGAGAGCGAAGGTTCTGCCAAGTCTTTGCTGAAGGGTTTGTCAGGGCTGTTTTGTTCAGTCACATCACTCTCTTTACAATCTTTTTCCTTGTCAGGGGCATGACCGAGCTCAGCAACAGATGCACTAGAGTCCTCATCAGAATTTTCATCTGTAAAAGAGCAAAAGAAAAATCTGACCTTAAAATGTTGCAAGCTTAGCCTTAAAGTGTACTTGACTGAAATATGATTGCAGACTTCTTTCAGCACTTTGCACACAAGCAGATTGTTTGCCACCCACCCAATGAGACATTGTGAAAAAGCAAATAAACATTGGGCGACAGGATGATATATTCTGCCACTGTGAATTATTTCTTAGAAGCCGTCAGAGAAAATAAGGATGCAAGGATGCAAATAAGGATGCAGTAGTCCACATTAGATTAGACTAGATTGTTGTATTTCAAGATCAGTTTTTTTCTTGGTTGGCTTACAAAAAAACCTGAAGATAGTAGGTGATTTCTCCAGTGAGGGCTTCACTCCTGGTGATGAAGACATTTGTGAGACTGAAAAAAAGCTAAATTAATGTTGTGATTTAAAAAAAAAACTATTAGGTATTTTAAAAAAGTGTTGTGAAATAATCCATTCACATATGTGAGAAGAATTACCTGTGGGCGAGATATTTTCGCGTTTCTCTTTCATGTGTTTCAAGCGCTCTGCCATATAATCAGCCCTTTTACACGCTGGGCTATACACAATTCCACTGTCTTCATCAATAACAAAAGGTGAATCATCTGTGACTGTGGAGGAGAAACAGTAGTAAGAAAGAAAGCAATATTATTTAATTCGCAAAAATGTAAAAAAAAAAAGAAAAATGGGAAAAAACAGCACTTTTTTTACCCATTGTTTGCTTGGGAGTGATGTCTTTCATCAGTTTATCTAACTTCTTCTTCATGCGTCTGTCATTTTCTGGCGTCCTCTCTGGACAGTCTCTAGGTTGCATGCAACGATGCTGCACCATTCAAACAGACATGATATCACCAGGAAAATGAAATTGACTCTTATCACAACATTTTACTGCAAACATTTGTTAAATTGACGCACATGGTTATACACCCCGAACATAAAAAATAGAAGAAAATAAAGCATGCCCGTGTGGGAGTTAAGAAAAACAACCCAAACTCTGACAGCTTTGAAAGTCGAATGCTATACAGTATTTACAAAATGTGTTAAACGGTGGATTCAGCACAAGCCAATCTGTCCCACACACCATCATGCGTGTTTCTGGGACAATCCCTGGAAAAGCAACTAAAAGTAAAGAAAACATTTTGCACACATCACAATATTTACATGAATTAATTGTGTTAGGCAAAGCAACTATGTTTCAATCAGAGTTTGTGTTATTAAATCTACATAAGATAAGATATCCTTTATTCGTCCCACACTGGGGAAATTTACAGCCTCCAGCAGCAAGAATGTATGTAGAAAGAAGAAGAAATAGAAAAAAAACAATAAACATCTTGCAATTAAATGCAATATGAACACATCGGGCTTAAACTCCCATTTGACAGGGCTTATTTTTCTTTTGAAAATTGGCATTTCAGAATAATAATGTAACAGCGTTTAAAGTAAAATGTATCAACCCAAGAATCAATTTCATATATCGGAGACTGAGTCAAGTGGCAGTGAAAACAACAGGAAAACATTGACAGAAGAGAATAAAAAACAAACAAACAGATTTTGCTTTCACAGATGGAGAGAAAATTTCTCCAGCCATCCATCAGTTTGGCAATTCTACAAACAATAGCACATGAAATGACTTCACAAGGACAGAAAGAATCTACTTACTTGCTTGTTCCTGAATACCAAATTGCTTTCATCATTGAAGGCAGGATACAGCTCTTCATCTACCAGCACAGCATCATCAAGACATCTGGGCATCATTTCGACAGCATTATGTCTCCAAACAATACATCCATACGCTAAAGAAACTACACTAGTTCAGTACCAAGAGAGTCATGCATACATACCTTCCTATCCACAAAACAGAGACCAGCTTCACATTACTCTTTTTGGCTTTCTTCCATGTGGCAGCATGACCATTGTTAAAGACCACATGCGTAACTTGTTTATTGAACGTTTTTGATACCTGTAATGAAAAACATATTGTCAATTATTTGTGTGCAGACTCACTGTTTGTGCATCATACAACATTAGCGCCTGAATGCTGAGAGAATAAACATTTACACCCATTGACCTATTTTTTTTAGATATGTTTCCCCCTGATAAAATTGTACACTTATGTTCCATGGTCAACTGCCGCCAGCCATTTTAAGTAACATATTGACATTGTAATTTGTCAGAGCACTGTGAAAAATACATTTTGCTCCTGCTCAATTTGTTTTTGATGGCAAAAAAATAATAGAAGTAAGGCATGTTTTGTATATTTTATTTCAAAACACTGTTCCTTAATTTAATGTTGATAAATGTCAACACAAATGCTCACTGAATGAAAGTATTGGTTCAAGCTGTCGTCTTTTACAGCTCTGACAACACCAAACGATAATCCTTTATGATTGACTGAAATGAGGCCCTGCGAGGCAGTCCGTCTTTTGTTGCATTAAAATCCACACACACAAAAAATAAAATGGCCCAGATTTTAAAATCATTAGATGCTTTCTCATCTAAGGTCCCCTGTAACGGTGACATTTAAACACTGTGACTTTCAAGATGGATTTTTGTCAGAGAATGTTGGTTGAATTCTAAGTTTAAACCACTTCAGCTGCATTTGATAGCGGCATATTTCTTACCCTTCTGTTTGTGTGTGTGTCTTTCTCTCTCTCCGTCTCTCTCTCTCAGCATTCACACTATACTTATAGGAAATTGTCATTTCTACTTATGCGAATCTGACATATTACCAGAGCACCCATTTTCTGTAGCTGTTGGATGAAAGGTTCCGAATAGTTGGCTCTCTTGTCAGATGACCACACATCCACATAGGCAACGACATCTGGAAAATACATTTTAAGCCATGAGATGCAGCACTGTGCATTGGTTTAGGACGGTCAACGTAGTGCTGAAGATGCATTACCTTTAAGAACTGTGCCGCTGTTGCTAGTCGTCATTACTGGCGTCTTTTGCTCCAAGATTCCCCTTGACCAAAAACAATTGATAAGCATGCTGACTTTTTTGTTTGTCTGCTTGTTTTTTAAGTGCACTATATAGGTTATTTTCGACTCGGAAAAAAACGGGCTGTAAAAATTGGAATTCAGGAGTTTACACGTTAACAGGTCGTTTTGTCTTGATTCACACTTACTAACGGGGCACCAACGACAACCAAGAGTCTGAACATTACAGATATTTATAGTTCAAAATGTAATTGGCATATTAATCGCCCTTTATTTTAGCTTTGGCTAACTTTCACGAGTTTTAGCACGGGCTAACTCTTCCGCACTATCCCGACAAAGCGTGTTAACTATCAGCAACACAATATAAATGGTCGTATCTACTCAAACGTGTATCGAGTACTTACTTTCACATTCAGCTTAAAATCACCCACTCTTGACAAAGTAACAGTGTGAATTCGCGCTTATTGTTCGTGGGCCAATGCATTGTGGGATACAATCCACTGATTGGCAGAAAGGTTAATACGTCACATCTATAAAACTCGAAGGGAAATGTAAGAAAGTTATACATGAATTAAGTCCATCAACACTGTGTCCTGTGGAGGCCTTAATGCTTTAGATTTGCCTTTGAATTTAACACTGGATGTAATAATATAAATTAAATATTATTGTTTTGTAGAAGCAGCTTCCTCGCTAATACGTCTATTGTAACAATATTTAACAAATGACTCCTAGGTAAACCCACCAGATATACAACATTTTCAGCATCATCCAACTGTCACTCTTCTGGGTCTTTTTCACAAACACAAACCACATCTTCACTGTGTCACCCAGAGGAAAAGTGTACATATTTTACAGAATGGCATTTTAAGTTTGCCATTTAGCCCACACACACATTTGTATTTACACATCGGTAGTTAATAAAGACAAAAGAATTGTGTGTGTGTGTATTTGTGTGTGTGTGATGCTCATGTACAAGGAATGGTGGGCAAGTCAGTTCTAAAACACTCTGACATTTATTAATTTATAGTGAGACCTTTGAATGTAAGTGTCCACATGGATTTCCGCATTATCACAAAACAGCATTACACATCACGTTTTCCCTTTAAAACGCATTTCACAGTACAGATGTGATGCATACAAAATTAATTTAACATACAGGAAAATATCTACTAAATAAATCCTTTTTTTCATTCTCTCCTTTTTAATCACATTAATGCACTTGTGTTAACCTTGTACAGACAGACAGATATTTAATTGTCGAGCATATGCCTTTGAAGGACGTCATGCAGTAACATCTGCACAAACAAGCAGCTTTGAAAACAGGGGTAGGGATCCTTTTTCCTATTAGTGGTCATCTGTGTTGTTAGAAAGTCCTTAAAAGGAACAATGTAATGTAAAATTTTAACTCAGTTAATGAGTTAGTGTTTTGCTTTGTCGAACAGTTCCTCCACTGCTTTGTGAAATTTATGGAGAGCCAAATCACATGTTCATATATGACGCGCAGGCTGTAGGCTCCCCACCCCTGCTTTATGAAACAATTTATGTGGTGACATGCATTCAAAGACTGAATCTCGGTTTCCTTTCATATTGATGTTGTAAAGCAATGTCATGCTGTATATACACTTGAAACGATTCATTTTGACAATGACTACTATTAAGTCGAAAACGCATACAGTCTTGTATAAGGTGCACAGTGCAGCTTATGTCAGGTTAATATGAACCCCTTTGGGAGACTCCAAACTGTACTCTTAGTTTTTATGATTTTACAAATTAAAGCTACAAGGCTTGCAAATGTCTTTGTGACCAAACCTAGGAAACAGGTGAGCCATTCTGCTATAGTGTGTGATGCACTTAAGATAACCAACACAGCACACCAGATACATAACGATAGCACTGTTGACAATCCAAGGTATCCTCCTCTAAATGTCCAGCGTAGTACTGATACTGACCTGTGAGAATCAGCATGTCGCTACAGGACAACAAAACTGCTGGAAAATACAAAGAAGAAGTGATGATACTACTACTACTACTACTACTGCCACTAATACTACTACTAACCCCATCATCATCATCATCATCATAATCCATGCATCTATTTTCTAATCCATTTATCCTCACGGAGGTCATGCTGGAAATAATAATAATAAGAAGAAGGAGAACAATAATAATAGTAATACTTGCAGCAGTAGTAGTAGGAATAGTAGTATTAGTAGTCGTAGAAGCA